>NC_084972.1:17580794-17695794 GCF_963691925.1 Scomber scombrus
GTCCCTTATTTGTCTTTTAGTTGGACAAACAAAATCGTGCAAAGATCACTGACCTGGGCTTCTGTAAACCAGAGGCCATGATGTCTGGCAGCATCGTTGGAACCCCCATTCACATGGCTCCAGAGCTTTTTACAGGTACGATCACACTGTCGATAATTACATCACAAAGCAGCTCCTGTGGCCGAACTTCAAAGAGCTTAATTGGTCAGAAGTGTCTGAAAACTCAGCTACCGATGGTTCACAAAAGTTCATGTCACATTCCTTCTGCAGACACGTAACATGCCAAACATGTTACATAACCTTTTACATACATTATGTCATTATATCTTATGTCAGAATTAAACCTCCTAGTTTTGTTTTTTCAAGTTAAACTTGAAATCGTGACATTTCTTCTGCCAGGAAAGTATGATAACTCAGTTGACGTCTACGCCTTCGGGATCCTTTTCTGGTACCTCTGCACTGGTTCAGTTAAACTCCCAGAAGCCTTTGAGAAATGCTCCAGCAAGGACCAACTCTGGAATAACGTTAAAAAGGGTAATTAACGTGAAGTATGAATGAAAAACCTAACGATCTGAGGACATATTCTTTTTTGTTTTTGGTATGTTTTTGTCTGATTGTCTGTCGGGGCCTCGCTTGCTTCTGTGTCGTCTCCAGGTGCCAGACCAGAGCGGTTGCCCGGTTTCGACGAGGAATGCTGGCAGCTGATGGAAGCCTGCTGGAATGGGGACCCTTCCCAGAGGCCCCTGCTCGGTATTGTGGAGCCCAGCCTGCAAAGCATCATGGTCCGACTCTGCAACTGCGGCTCGGAACAGAAAAGCAGCAGCCTTGAGGACTCAAACTGAAAACACTCCAGACAAACTAACTCATGTGTGATAGGGATTCTGATCAGAAAAGTATTTTTGTTGTATTTATGAGGAAAGGAGGTGAACAGGCAACCGATGAATTATGTGCTCCTTGTTCACAGATGTTGGCTTTACGTTATTTATGAGGAGTTGATACAGACCAGAAGTTTGCAATATGTGTTTTATCGTTTGTGCTTTGTGTATTTGTATACAAACTCTACAATACGCTTTGCTCGTAGCTGTCGTGCTAATTGCTACTGTTATATAATTGTTACTAGATACAAATTGTTTTAAAAATAGTCCATTCCCAGTATTATGAAAAAAATTATTATATAAAAGATTAATTTTAGATTGTATTTAAACTGAAAATGTCTGCATCTATACATCTTTTTTTAATAAAATGATCTGTTACACAATTATTGTTTCGTAAGCTGTTGTTAGGTGGTTATTGCAGAGTTTGACTTTGGTAAGAAAGTTTTAACAGCACTTCATGGTTCGTGACCTCTTAAGGTTAAGCAGTGTCTACTTGCAGACCCTTGTCACCGGTTGGATATGTCCACTGTGGCTGTTTTAGGTGATTTATTTCTATCATCTTATTTGAACTACCTGTCTTGTTAATTAGGGCCCGAGCGGCGACTGCAAGTCGCCTGGCGAAAGCCCCATTGAAATTCGTTCATGCCCCAATGTGCAAGTGACCCCAAAGTGCAAGTGACCCCAAAGTAATCAAGTAATCAAGTAATCATGTGGTATGGAAGACCCCCGGGGAAAAATGCTATATTGAAATTGTAATATTTATTATTAGGGCCCGAGCGGCGACTGCAAGTCGCCTGGCGAAAGCCCTATTGAAATTGTAATGTTTATTAGGGCCCGAGCGGCGACTGCAAGTCGCCTGGCGAAAGCCCTATTGAAATTGTAATGTTTATTATTATTATTAGGGCCCGAGCGGCGACTGCAAGTCGCCTGGCGAAAGCCCTATTGAAATTGTAATGTTTATTATTATTATTATTAGGGCCCGAGCGGCGACTGCAAGTCGCCTGGCGAAAGCCCTATTGAAATTGTAATGTTTATTATTATTATTATTATTATTCTTCCGACATTTCGTGCCCCAATTTCGCCCCTTTCCCAAATGCGAAAATGCTTATACTTTTGCACGGACGTCCGGCCTCATCCGAAATTCGATATTTTTGGGTGGTCGCACATGGTCGAAGCAGAATTGCGGAATAGCGCCCCCTACAAAGTCCAAAAATGCCCATAGGGAATTTTGCTAACTTTGTCCTATGCTCACAAAATTCGGTACACATATGTATTATACCCACATATGCAAAAAAGCCTCTTGACCTCATGACCTCAACCCAACAGGAAGTCGGCCATTTTGGTTTTGATTTTTCCCGCCTAAAATGAACTCCTCCCACAGCGTTCGCCCGATCAAGTTCAAATTAGGTACGCAACATCTCCAGATCTAGCTGAGCTTAAGTTGTGCTCTGCGCATCCGTAGGTCAAAGGGCGTGTCTGCCAGGATTCAACTAACTTTGGCGTGCTCGCCATGTACATACGAGTGGCTCTCACGCCCACATACTTCGTCCAATCAGCTTCAAACTTGCTGGACATGATGATGGCTCCGCCCTGAACGTCCCGATATATTAACTTCCCACGTAACTCATAGCGCCCCCCGTTGGTAACAGGAAGTTAACTAAGATTCATTAAAATTACATACTTTGCCCCATCAACTTCATTCAGAACCAGTTGGTGAAGCTACATTATGAAGACTGTGAAGCTACGAGTAATGGCATCCGTGTGGCGACGCGGCGACCATCAATTCCTCGCCATGAAAATACGTTTGGCTTTTTGAAGGCTTTATTGAACTCGTATCATCATGAAAATTGGTACACAGGTCCAGGGTGCCGACCTCAACGTCTCCATTCGCTCATAGGCGATCTCACTCGTGTCGCCCCCTAGTGGAAACAAGAAGTGCCATATTTTACATCATCATTGTGCGATTTCAACAAAACTTCACATGTGTAATCACTGTCCCACCCTGAACGCAACCGCTTGTGTTTTGTTACACTCTACTGCCCCCTGGTGGATGAACCATCAACCTCTCATAACTCCTTCATGCTTTGTCCAATTCACTCCAAACTTCACATGACTGATGAGTGGCCGCCCTGAACACACCAGACCACACCAGACCATATGTGTAACTACCTGTGACTGCCCCCTACTGGATGAACGAAACATTGCATTTTTGGGCCTCCTTCCAAGTTTTTTCTCACTTTCTGCTTCACGCCACAGCCCCGCCATGCCTCAGGCCCCGCGGTGGCATGGGTGAGCGAGGGCCCGCAATCGCCGCTTGCGGCTTTAATTCATCTTTGTGACCCTTCAGATTTTATCTTGTGATCCTTCACCTTTTGTGAATCACTGCTCTAAACAAATAAAATACATACTTTAAGAAGTAGCAAGTAGTAGCACACATTCAGGAAACATTTTGCTGGAGAGAGAAATACTGCTTGTTTTAGGGCTGTAGTTACAACAAAGAGTGAGCATGAACACTATTCATATCTATCACATTTAGCTGCTGCGATGACAAAGCCGGAGAATCACTGCAATGTAAGATCAGTTTTTCTATCTCATCAATAACCAATTTTACTATTTAACTTTGAATTAAATATGAATTTATTGCTGATTTCTAATAATTTGTAAGTTGAATTAAAATTTCTTTTAAGATTTAAGATCTAATTCTTTAATCAAAGAGGAGTTAAATCAGTATTGACAGCAGTAATCATTTTCAGTTTAACATAAATCTTAACTTTCTGTTTCTGTTGCAGGCTCAGAAGCAGCTGCAGCTCAAAAGGACGGTTAAATAACGAAGTGAAGCGTCTTTGTATCTGGAGATGAGAGCTGAGCGATGAGCAGACAGGTAAACCGCAACAGCGGCATCTAGTGACTGAGTCTGAATGCAAAACAACTTCACTGCATCATACAATACCGTGTGTCGATTTAAAAACACTGCCACCTAAAGGTGTGCTTGCTGTTTCACAAAGACAACTTTCAGACTTTAAAATATTTGTGTTTTAAGTGATAAAAACATTTATAACCACAGTAATTGTCCATATCCGATCATCAGAGCAGCCCCCATGATGAGTCACATTTTTCAGAATTAACTATTTTGGGTAGTCACAACAAACCTCCTCACCCGTCATGTGAATGAAAGTATAGCCGGGTTTAGGGAAATTTACAGATTTAGGGACATTTTGGAGAGCCCAAAAAACAACTTTGTTAATACTACTTACTTGATGAAATGATCCTCTAAATCACATATTTCGTTTAACAAGATTATAACTGTCAGTTGGTACAGTACTGAATCAATTTATTATGACAGATTTATGATGATAAAAAAATGCTTTGATCAAAGTCATGTTACATCATGAAGAAAAAAATCAGACATCAAGTGTATTTCCTCCTCCGGAACGTGCAGGATAGTTCATTGGTCAGAAATTCTGCAATTATTGTGCTTATATCAAACCGTTACATTGCTGGCACGCTACTTAAGAAATTAACTTTAAGTCTCGGTCACACACATTTCATGTCTAAGTTTGCTGTAGTGGAATTTCCTGTGTTTCTTTAGGCTCTGATTGTTTCATATTTTTTAGGCCTGAGCAGAAAGCTTTACATGGCTCACTATACAATCCAGTGTAGAAGTTCATTGCTGATTTCTAATAATTTGTTATTAGATTTCTAATAAATCTTTGAGAACCACTGCTCTAAAGTTTGCAGATTCTGTAGCAGCCAATGGAGTACTGAGGTTTAATACACCATGTAGGTTTTGGGGACCCACTATTGGCCAAGTCATAGCACAATTACTGCTGCCTGAAGGAATAATTTGAGAGAATTGATAGGGTCTACCACTGTCATGTACAGTAAATATGAAGCTAGACAGAGCAACTGTTAGCTTAGCATAAAGAGTGGAAACTGGGGGAAGCAGGTTGCCTGATTCTGTTCAAAGGGTACAAAATCTGCTTTACAGCTCCTCTTAAAAGCAGAGTTACCTTTGGGCAGAGCCCAGTCAGCTGTTTCTGCTGATATGAGATGGATATCAATCTTTAAAACCAACTCTCAGCAAAAAGCCAATAAGTATATTTACTTAAAATGTTGAATTATTCCTTTAAATTTCAGACGTGTTAAAAAGTCAGCCATTTCTCCTAACTGTAAACCAAACTGAGGAGAATCTTTCAGAACAGGTCAAATCAAAACTAAAAAGTCTATCATTGTTATTTTATGAAAAACAAAGCAAATTAATTGAAACTTGACAACATTCTTCATTTGTTCAAATTTCAGAGTTGGTGTACAATGTTTCATTTACTTTGGAAATCAGAAACTTGAGTCTGTGAATGAGCATCTTTCTTCTCACATTGTCTTTTTTTCCCTACATCCATTGAAAGGTGCATGGTGACTTTTTGCTTAATTTATTTTTGCTGCAACAACTCAGTCTCCAGCAGGGATCATTAAAGTTTAATATTGTCATATTTGGCTTTATTAAATGCGCCTCTGGCAGATTCATCTGTGAGAGCAGAAACACAACCATACCACCATCTTAAAAACTGCAACTGTCTCTTTTACTCATTGAATTTTGGTGAAATCCTTTACAAAGTTAATCCACATAGAAAAATACCAGCCATTCTCCAGAGACTACCCTGTATCACTACACTTTGCCATCTGCAACAGTGGTTGCGGATGAAGGTGATTTCTGTTGCACTATAACGAGCAGGTTTTACACACCAGATAAGAACAGTAAAACAGGAAGCTTCAGCATCAAAGGGGTGTCTCATGAAGCAGGAGTTCCTTACTTCAGTGAGTCTGACTTGTTTTCAGGAAAATCTGGTTCATAAAGGAGATTTGAATGAGTTACGATGGAAACTTATTCTCCTCCTGTGTTTCAAAGTCATTAAATAGTACAGACTTGTCTGATCTCAGCAGTGCTGAGTTGGTTTCATGTAACAGATATTTGTAGGCTGGTCCTTTTTTATAGCAAATATCTGATTATTCCACTTGTATGTACAAACAGTACCTTCACATCCGCAAACAGCTGTGTGTTTCTGTAAAATACATTATACAGGAAAACAGAAAAACACCACATTTTAAAAAAGTGATGTGATTTGACTTGGCACTGATAGAAATTTGAGGTAAAATGGAAATGGTAGAAAACAGTTTAATCAGTAAAAACAGGAGCGGCAGCGTAAAAGAGACAATCCTCTGTTGTGATACCAGAGTAGATATAAACATCATGATTGACCTGCGAGTGATTCTTATGGCATCGCAATGACATTTAAATGTTTACATTGAATTCATACAGCTGGTAAAAATGGCATCCACACATCATATCAATCTGACTGAAAGTAGATAGAAGATCATTTCCTCCTGGGTATTAAGAGTGTGTGAAAGAAGTGTACATATTTACTTAGATGATTCATTTAGAGATATGTTCCATTTACAGGCTCCTCTGTACAGTAAAAATGGGTTACAGTTCAAATAGTATTACAGCACAAGTTTTCATGTGTTTCATTATTTTACAAAAGACAAAAGCTCCGTAGCTAATCTATAAAATACAGCTGTTAAGTCACCGAACTGAAATGAATGCGTTCATCCCTCAGATGAAACGATGAACGAGAGCGTTTTTTACGTCCGTAAAAAAAAATGCTCTCAGTGATTTACAAAGGAAAACAAAAGTTCATTAAGTCATTTTTTTAGGTCTGCACATGCAGGTTTGCACCCTCGTTGATGTGAGGGAATGAAAGCGGAGCAGTGCAGAAAGCCGTCAGTCTCTCCAGCTGCAAACAGCTGTCGCCTAGGGGGAAATCATCCTTCATTAATGAGAAATAGCTTATAATGGAGCATCCAGTGACGAGCAGATCCAGCGATTCTTTCCTCCCTGTTTTCAAGTTCAGTTCATGTATCTGTGAAGAGCCTCTGTTTGTAGTGGCAGGCTCGCTTCAGGGTGGAAATGGTCCATCGCTCAACCATTGTTTTGTGCCTTTTGGACATTTCAGGCATGTGAAGTAACTGAAAAAAACCTGAGTCTGACCTCTGACCGCCGACACAGAGCAAACCTCAGACTGGCACAAACACCAACAGCTCCAACAGCGACGTAAGCATAAAAAGTAGCTATGTATGAAGCAAGGAATTTCCCTGAATGTTTGCAAGTCTACGACTAATGACCCACCCGAAAAGCATGACCTCTGTATTGTTCCACAGTCTTCAAAACAAAATATATATCCTCGAACAAAATAACAAACAAAAAACTACCAAAACAAGAAAACACGCCAGAAAATCTGGGTGGTAAATTAAAAAGTGCATTGCTTCAAGTATGTAAACAAAATGATTTGTTTAAAGGGAGAGTGATGCTCGTTCCATCAGTGTGCTCGAGCCCGGGCCAGTGCAGTGACTCCTGAGGTTTGGCACACATGTATGAACTCACACACACATACACACACAAACTCACACATACACACACTCCATCAGAGGATCATGTTGATGGGGGGGGGGGGGGGGGGGGGGGGGGGGGGGGGGGTGAGATTTCCTTCTTTTTCCACTTGTTTTTTAATTTTTAAAGGGGAAGTCCGATGCTCCCTGTTCGCAGTCAGTGTTGAGGAAGGAGGCTCTATGACCTGCAAAGACACACCCCTCCATCAGCGCAGTCATATGGAGGTGTTGCAGTGGCTGCTGGGAAACAGGGTGGAAATGGAAGAGGAGGAGGAGGAGGAAAAAGAGGAGGGTGAGTTGAGGATGGGATGGTGGGGGCGGACCAATGCAGCACAGCACATGAAAGAACACAAAAAAAAGAGACACACACACACACACGCACACGCACACGCGCACGCGCACACGCACACGCACACGCACACGCACACGCACACGCACACGCACACGCACACGCACACGCACACGCACACACACACACACACACACACACACACACACACACAGAGTAATGGATGGCAGATGCTAAAATGATGCACCAATCTGAAGACAGTGATCCTGATTTGTTTGAATGAGGATCAGTGCTTCATGGGATAAAATTAAAGAATAAAAATCTATGATTTTTTTTTGGAAAGAGAAGGAGCAGAGAAGGTTGATTAGTAAACTACAGTTAATATTTTTACTATAAATAAACCCTACTGTATTTCAAGAGTTGAGTGATTAAAAATGCCTTTGAGAGACATAAATACACACGTATATGTTAATACCTAAACCAGACGTGAGATTCCTCCTGTCCACTGTGTCTTTGGACTCATTTAAAGTAGTACAGACATACACTAAACCTTTAGACGTGCAGCTGCAGCTTTTTATCCACAGATCAGTGCAGTAAAGCAGGTTAAACTCCACTGTTCTCGTCCAGTGCTCTAACTCATAGTGATTCATGCAGCAGACAATTAACTTGATGCACCAGATGGTTTGTTACACAGAACCATCTGGGAAGTCATCCATGGAAACAGTTTGGAAAAGAGCAGACGCTTTCAAAAAATACTCGCCAGGTGATTGGATGAAGCAACTGTCTATCATCGTCTTACCTTGCGAGGCAGCTGGATTTGTAACGCTGATTCGTCAAGCTCGTAACTTGAAGCCTGACAAGATGAATTCCTACATTATATGCTGATCTCACAAATGCACCTGCCTCGCAAGGTAAACAGATGATAGCAGGCAATTCTGATAGATTTTAAAATGTACATAACGGACGTTCTCTCTCTTAAGCCTCAGCATCCATCTGTTAAACCAGATGATTGTTAGAGCTGCAAACTTTCCAGTATCAAGAGTTTGCATCAAATGTTCAACAACAGTTGATATTTGAGAACTTTTCTCTATTGCATTAAAAATATTTTTTTGTAGTAAAACATATTTATACTTCTAAAGTAAGGCGAAAAAAAGTATTGTTTATTTACTGGTAATAAAAGTCAGGTGCTGTATTGGCAATAGTATTAAAAAAATGTTGAACAACACCCAGCCTACTCAGTTTACTGTATATATTTTTTTTAATTACTAGACCACTTTGCTATAATAGACTGTTTTGGCTGCTTATTTTCACTGATTGTGGATTTGTCCATCATTAACTGCATTAAAAGGGAGCTAGAAAGCTAGAGTTGCATGTCTAATACTTCTCTCTACACTACATGAGCAGAAGTATATAATATAGAGATTTCATGATGTTCCTTTGACAAGGATGAGACATTACAGCTGTAGCAGTTATTAAACTTGCAGCTTGTCTTCTTAAATTAGAGATTTCTGTCACTTGGCTTTGTCACTTTAGTTTCTGAGTCAATTTAAATCATGCTATAGGTGCTGTCTTCATTTGGTTAACATTTAAGATAATTAGGTGGAAATGAGAGACTATGACAATGTTCAGTGAGGACAGCAGCACAAGGTGTACGCAGACAAACGCAACAATGACATACGGACACAACACTGGACAAGTTTAATGACAGTTGATTTGTTTATGGGAATTCCTAAAAGTGTCTGAAACTGTTTTTTGTATCTTTATGTGGCTCTGCAGATCTAGTTTATATTGATACTCACTCTGATCCTGATGAGTCACCATCCACCGTCCCAGCTTTGATGCTCATGGCGACACCGTTCAGCTGATCGGGGAGGTTGGGTTTGGCCGGGTCGGCTCGTCTGTCACTACTGGACGACCCCTGTGGGGACACTGTGCCCGGAGCGTTTTCACACAGTTCATTGTGAATTCGATTGAAACCGTTCCTCTCTACGATTGGAGAAAGCTGTTTCTTCTTTAGAATCCCTGCACAGCATAAAAACAAGATGTGATTTACTCATATTCATTCTTAAAATATCAGTATAAATTTCAGTAAAACCAATTAATATGGTGGAATAATTTAGAACTGCACTAAGAACAGATGAAACTATCTAAGACCACATAATATTTTCTTTTACTTCTTACATTACAATAAAGACACATTTTCAAACCCATTTAAAGGATACATTAAGCACTTTAAACAATCTCTAACTCCTGCAGGTGTAAGCTGAACTTCACCTTTGTGAGGGTGAGCGTTGAAGTTTGGCAAATTGGGCAGCAGAACCATCATGGAGTCCTGCGTCCGGTCGTCCGAGAACGTCCGGGTGTCACGACCAAGGCTCAGCTCAGGATTGGCCGGACTTTCTGCCTTCAGTCTGTCTGCAGCTGTGAGTTCACTGTCGCTCACTGGTGGTGCATAATCTGAAGGCCAGTACATCTTACTCAGGCTGTTGTCTGGGAAACAGAGACAAATGAATAGTGTCGCCATGAGCATCTTAAAAATCTCTAATGGTAACATGGGCAGGTTTTTTTCAAGTGTTCCATTGTTGTATCACTAGTTTCTGAATGACTGTATAAAGATATTCTGTCTAATTGCACAAAACAGTTTCTGAAACTGTGACTGTGTGTCCTATCCAAGACGCTGGAAATGAAAAATGTCCTTCCTCTACATATAAACACAAGCAAAATATGAACATATTTGTATGAAAATATAAAATATTGGAAAATTACATTAATATATAATAATAAGATCATTCTGGTTCACGTACAAATAAAGCAAAGATGTAATTTCTGGCTACCATCTTTGCTTTGATTAAGAATCAGGCACAACATCAGTGACTGTTTAAAAATCCCTTTTATCATGCACCAAACAAGAACAGTTAAAAAAGTATTTTGATGAAGGAAGGAGGGAGAGAAGGAAGGTGATACTTTCAGACAGCTGTGCGTTTTGTTTAATGATCATCTGGGTTTTCTTAAAGATTTCCTGGTAATTATTGTTCAGAAAATCATTGTGACTTGAATACAATGATAAAACATGAAGGTTCAGATTGAGCTCTTCGTACCATTTGCTTGTGGTCTCTTGCCAACACTGGACGCCAGGCTTTCCCAGCATTCCTCTGGAGGGAGGGGGCCCTCGTCCTCACTATCAGAGGAGTGCGTGGAGGCGTAGGAGCCGCTCTGGTCATCTTCTAAAGACAGGTCGCTGTCTGAGTCGCTGTCGCGATCTACACACAGATAGAGAGCAAGAGTTAATGCAGGTAAGTGTCAGTGCAGGTGAAGTAAATATACAGAGATACGGAGAGAGGAAAGTACCATCCAAATGTTCCTTATTTTCATGGAAGAGTGACGCATGGTCGTTCAGAGCAATGTGCGCCTGACTGTTACTTAACCCATCGTCCCTGAAAACACAGAAAAAAATCAGGTTAGAGCCTTTTCAGTCACTGCGTGAGTTAATGCTGTGTATTAATCTTTCACATTATTTCCTTACCGGAGGACAAACGGCACGTAGCTCTGCAGGCTCTTGCCACTCTGCATGGTGCCGTTCAGAGACACACTGGAGTCTCCGAAGGGGAGGTGGTACAACCTGCCGTCCATATAGTTGGTGTTGCATTTGTAGCCCTGAAAGTACAGCAATAAGACAAGAACAGATTAGTGTTTTAAGAATAAAAAACAGCTCCTAAACTCCTCCTCCTAAGTGTGTTGTTTATGAGTAATTCTGGGATTTGTTGAGCGTCACAAAAATATTGAATATAGCCTCTTGTCTTTTAAGGTAGTGAATATAGCTTGACCCACGTGTATACACTTGACATGGTTTTAAAATCATGTAAAAAAAAAAAAAAAAAGGTTTAAAGGTTCAAACTCAATTGTCAACTTTTCAGTCTTCAATCCAGCAACAGTTTTAGTGTTTTGTTTAGGAGTGCGCTGCACATGTGACTAATTTGAGCTCTACATCCCAGAGGTGTCAGACTGAATAGAGTATTTTCTCTGACTTGGTGGCGCAGGACTCACAGAGGCTTTGGATTTAATCATATGATCTGGGCGCTTGCGGCTGCAGCAGTATTTCATGGCATTCCTCGCTTCCTTATTGAAGACAATGCGGAAGAAGAAAACAAAGGGACCCTGGATTGGATGACAGAAAACGGAAGAAGGTCAGGAATGAAAAGGACCAAAATACACCTATAAAGCTGTTGTGGGGGGAATCGGAGGGCTCACCTGCACGCAATTGAACCCAGCGAACAGGTAGTGAAAGATAATCATGTCGCTGTTGACAGAGAGGAGCGCCAGAAAGCATGTGACTGACACCAAGAAGAGAACCCCACCTGCAGTCTTCAGGCCCGAGCTGCAGAATATGAATCACATGAGAGAGAAAACAGAGAGATGTTAGGAGGAGCTGTCGGGATGATTTCTATGCATTCAATAACCTGAAGATGGAGGTTGATGATAAGTGACTAGAAATCACAGAAAAAGGGACAAAAATACAAAATTGAAAACTACGAAAAAAGTGAGGAAAGGATTCTAGTGACACAAAACCTCTGATGTGAAACATCTTTTTTATTTGAGAAGTCTGTCCTGCAATGATCTCAAATCTTGCACACTTATGACTCAGATTTAGTTATTGAAATAATTGAGCTATTTTTAGAGTGAATCAGAGGAAACAAATGATCTAACGTGCTTGTCATTAAATCATGTGGAAATTCCATCGCTAACATCTTTTAGATGGTTGTTGGTCCAGTTTTACTTGTTTGATTGGAAAGTTCAGCTGGGAATTGTTACCACATTTACACAACTTTGAAGATTAATATGGTGATAAAACTGATAAAATGTGCCAGAAAAAACCCTCAATAAAAGAACTTCAGCAAAATGACTCTCCCTCTCTCTCATTGTCTGTCTTTATATTCGGGTAAATGTGACACTCACACTCGGGTCTCTTTCTTCTCGATGCTTTGGTGTCTCTGTGTGCAGGAGGCTCTGGACGACAGGATGTACAGGAAGATGTTCATCTGTGGAAATGATATCAAACTGCATCACTACTTACGCAGGAATTTGTGAAAGTGAACAACAAATGAACCTTTCCAATGTCCTTTTTCCAGCCAAGTGAACTTTAACACGTGCTGGCAGTAATTCAGCTGAACAGTGACGGGTGTGTTCACTGTGATAACATCTGTAATGCTGCTTGTGTGAGATAATCATGAGTCAGCATTTTATAAATTCTGGATAAAAGCTCTATTTATTTTTATTAAATGCTTCTGTGTTTACATCATGGTATGTGCATTATTTATGACAAATGGCGGGATCTGCAGGGCCTTACCGACACCACCATGGCGATGGGTCCAGCAAAGCTCCAGATGAGAGTGTCGTACATCGACAGCCAACAGAAGTCTGGGTTCCCATAGCCTTCAGGGTCCAGTCCCACCGCCAAACCTGGAGGTAGCATCAGACATTTACAATACATTTATGTTGCTCTCTGTTTGTTGATGCAACACTGTTTATCTTGGTTTCTTCTTTAACATCTGTTGAAACCATTTCTCATCTAAAGGAATTTACTACTTTTTGATGTATTTTTTGAGTGTCTTAATGTCATAAAACAACAAGAGTCCCGGTTTGCATTGCGAGGCAACTATCATAAAACTTAAACTGAAATAGAATTTAAAATAAAAAGGGTGCTTTTTTTTTCTCTGTGATGGATCACACTTCCATATCTCGATGACATTTTGAGTCTCTAAAAGTAGATTTTTGTAATGTACTGGCATGATGTTGAGAATCTGCTGCTTTATAGAGATTTAAGATACTACAAAACATTAACTAAAGGATTTCCCCCTGTATAGCAGGTACACTGATGTGTTTTTAACAGGATTAATATGAGGGTTCACACCAGTGATGAAGGCAGGCACGCCCCAGCCAATCAGGTAGTAGAATCTCATGGGTCCATAGTTAATGTCTCGCACTTCACTGATCATGCGGTAGACATGCAGCCCCTCCAGGAAGAGCCAGGAGAAAGTGCAGAGGTAGAAGAAGTGTAGCAGGATGGCGATGACTGTGCACAAAAACTGCAGAGAGTGTAGAGGAGAAACAGATTAAAACAAGAGATGAAAGAGAAGAATATTCAGTAAAGAAACGGGAAGAAAGTAGAGAAGTTGATTCATTACTGGGTTGTCAGCGTGGTTGATGCCCAGGATGAAGATGAGCTCGGAGAAGAAGAGAGCAGTGGCTCCATTGTTGATTATACTCGTCTTGTTGCACTGCATGGCTCGCAGACAGAGGAGGAAGATGGTGGCGAGGAGGAGGAAGCCCAGCGTTACTCCCACCGTACTCCACGTCAGGATTTTGATTGGCAGTATCTCTCCGTTCTGTCACAAAAGGCATGAATAGAAAAGTTTGAGGCGGAGTGCGGAGGGGATCAAAAGGGAAGGTTAAAAGTTTGACGTCTCTCACCTCTCTCCTGGAGATGTCCATGAGCACTGCAAAGCTGGTCATGTGATAACACTGACAGCTGATGTGTGTGCTGTTTCTGAAAACCACCTCACACCCTTTCGCTGACCAGCCACCTTTACCAGCACTGACAGAAAACACAAAGTGCAGAGGACAATGTGAGGACACAACTGCAGCTAGTTTTCAAAGTGTCATTAATGACTCTGTGTGTGTGTGTGTGTGTGTGTGTGTGTGTGTGTGTGTGTGTGTGTGTGTGTGTGTGTGTGTGTGTGTGTGTGTGTGTGTGTATGTATGTGTGCACTCACAGTATGGTGTGGTTCCAAAAGACACATATGGGTTTGGAGCGCTCCTCAGTGGTGACCAGGCGGAACTGCACAGTGATGGGTTTGTCCAGTGTGTGCTGCAGCAGCTCGTCATTGTCGTGCACTGTGATACTCACCACAGGTGTGTTGATGACCGGACGCTTTGGCACTCTGAAGAAAAAAGAAAAAAAAAGATTCAATAAATTCTTTTTGAAATGATTCTGTAAGTCAAGACACAAACCAAGATAGATCATGTGTACCACTTTTCTATGAGATGTCAGCAACACAAATAAGAACTTTCAGCTTGTCGGGACAATTTATTTTAAAAACTGATTTCTGATCAGTCTTAAATATTAGTCCAAACAAAAGCTCCACCAGCAAAACTAAATGAGTTTTTTTAAAAGTCTCTATATTTGGACCTGGCATGTATTTTATGATACCTGGTATACAAGTTATATAAAATGACTGTAAAGTCCTTGGTGTGATTCCAGACAGTGACTTTAGGTTTAATTTTCACTTAGAAAGTTAGTTTTCACATAACTCTGATTCTGTACCAGATTTTTCTGTCTGTCTCCATACTATCAACTGTCAAAGGGAAAAATGCCCCCTTCTTACCGCAGACTTCTCTTGTCAGGGTCGTAGCTCTCTGGTAACAGTGAGGCCAGGCTGTGGAAGATGATCACACTGGCGACAGCATCCTGCTGGCTGTCATCAGGATGGCGTCTCTTCCTGTTAGCTGAGCGGTTCCTCAGAGAGGATTCTGGAAAGACGTCCAGGTGCCTGTGGCCCTTGGTGTCCACAGGTGGCTGGAAGACTGAATCAGGCAATGTGACAGCCGTCTCCAAGTCCGCAGGACGAGGGCCCCTCAGGGACTGGTACCGAGGGAGTTTGGCTCCGGCAAAATTCATCTTTTTTAGACGATCTACAGAGATGACTGAGAACACAAACACAACCAGCGTCAGAAAGCTCTGCTGTTGAAAATGTTTTTATTTTGAGTTTGTGTATTTATTAAACGGACACATTTTAAACATATTAAGTTCTGTTTCAGTCCCTATTGCTGTGCTGATAGGAGAAACACTCATATTGTTTCGTGATGAAGGCTGTAACATTTAATGGAGAAAAGCTTTGAGGTTTATTCAGTCAAAGTCAGATTTTTCTGAATGTTTCAAATTAATGGAGGCAATTTCCTGTTTTGAATTTCTAATAGGAAGTTGAAATTTTCTGATTCATATAAAGAAGTTAAAGTCAAGGGACGTAAATATTTCTTCCATCTTTACTTTGATTTGTTTACTGTGCGCTGCCTCATATGTTATATATTATGTTTTATTTGTTTTTTGTGTTTTTTCTTAATTTATCTGTTCTGTTATGATTTAGAAAAGGTCACAATTAGGGGTTGTTGAATGCTCACCAATGTGTGGGGTAATGATGGTGAACGGGCTGAGGTAAGTCTTCCTCATGTTCTGTGCCAGTGTGTTTGCATATTCTTCATAGTGGCGCAGCAGCACCGCCGTGCCACCCTCCGTGTGCTGGATCAGCTCCCAGTGCTTCTGTGTCTCTGGAGACAGGATGGCGCTGCCCACACGGACCAGATTCTGTCAGAGAACAGCGAGAGTTCAGTGTGACAGGAGGCCTCGACGGAGAGTGAATGAAGTGTGATTAATTGCCTGCAGTAAGAGAGGCTGACAGACATGACTTCCTGTTCATAAACCAGTTTTGTGTGTGTGTGGAGTGTTTCCACTCATGATATCTAGTGACTGTTCACCTCAGTGAAGTGGACATCTTGTGTAGCCGTGAGATTGAAGCCCTGCTGGTTGCTCTCATGCTGTAGCAGACTCTGTGTCAGCCGGTAGGCCACTTTCACATCGCTGCCGTAGTATTTCTCTGTGTGCAAGGTTGCGTTGGCCAACATGGCTGCCGTCTGCTGAGTATGTCCGAAGTCCAGGAGCGATGCATTACGGGAAAACCTTTCAGACTGGTGGACAAAAAGGAAACACGGCTATTTAGTAGCTTATGGATGCTTAAATAAAGTTTGTCATTAGCAAGCTGTTTGTCTTTCTCACCCTGAATCTGAGTTTAAGACTTGTAACATATGAGCTTTATTTTGTGTCACAACTAGTCTAGAAGCCAATCCTGGTCCAGTATGCAACTAAACTTTGAAGCTCCAATGCACAAACACTGAGAATTGACTTTACTGAGAAGTAGAAGATGTGAAAAAATATTTGCATATTCATAGATTATGAATTTCACCACAAGGGAAAAACAGTAGATGTAATTATAGGAACTTTTAACAAGGTAATTTATGTTTTATTTGGAAAAAACATCAGAAACATATTATTATTTAAAATTAAGTATTTTAAAACATGCCTGGAGGAGATCTTTAACTGAAAACAAATCAGCCTCTACCTCCACATCATTGCAAGTGAGAATGTTATTGTGGGATTTGGAAAGTAATTTCCAAAACTGTCACAGAGAGACACTACACACCAGAGCTTTCAGCTTGCTGAAGGTAACAGAGGTGCAGTTGAAGAGATTGGGAGGCATCCAGCCCTTGTGTTCATCACAGTGGCGGATCGCCGTGCCTGAGAAGGAGGAGAGAGAGGGAGAGAGAGAGTTATCATATGAGAGGTGAGGAGTACACTGCAGCTGAGAATGAGCTTCAGGCAACTTTCATATTATCCATTATTATATGGTAATTTGTAGAGCTGCTGAAAAGCCATCATACCCAGAGTTCCCTTGGGACAGTGAACTGCTGCAGGGAGACCAAACTTAGTCCTGGGCCACCAGATCCCTGCTTCGATGGCCTGAGGGCAGCTGTCATAGATTACTGAGAGAGATGGAGCAGGAGTAAAACGAAGGGAGATGATGAGGATGGAAATGGTAAAATTGGCAATGAATCATGGATGTTTAATTTTAAACGACAATAACTTGACAGTGATCAGATGTATTCTGACCTTCACAGCCGTTAGGAGAAACCTCAGCGAAGGGGTTGTCACAGCGGTCACACTGGCGTCCGATGACACCGGGTTTACACTGACACTGGCCGCTCTCTTGGTCGCAGGCTCTGGAGAAAGAGCCGACCGGGTAGCAGTCGCACAACAGACAGGTGTCGCTGCCTTCAGGGCGGTAGTGGTTGTCCTGGAAACGTAGCACGACAGATGAAGTGCTGATTAGATATCTTTTAAATTTTCATTTGCCTCCACACATGTTCACTCCTGAGTGCTAAGACAAGCTCCAGCTGCTTTGGCCAAAAACATCTGGAGTTTCTCAATTATGTTTCCCTCTTATATTATTTTTATTCCATTTTATTTTATTCTGCATTAAGGCTATTTCAATATTCATTATGCTATATATATTTCCATCTGTTTTTTTCCCATAATGTTAGAAAAGTCATCATGTTCATATGGTTTTGATTTTATCTGCTATGTTCATGCTCTCTCAAGTAGTAATGGTTTTTGTGCACTTACCGCAAAAACGGTGAAACTGTGTCAATTGTAGCATAATATAGTTCTTACTGTGTGTTATTAATATGTTACATAGCACCCGCACACTCGTCTATTTGTTACAGAGTAATGAATGTACTCTCACCTTACAGCGACACTCTCCACTCGTCTTGTTGCAGTCAGAGTCAAAGCCTTTATCTGTCTGACAACTGCAGGGGCCGCAGGTCTTGTGACCCCACCACCCTCTGGGACACGGCAAATCAGTCCTATAGGGAAACATTTGATCAGTTTACCTGCAAATTGATGAAACATACAATGCAGGAAGAATCGTTCCCATCTCACACACACACATGCAGTTTAACAGAATTGTGGAAAACTGTACTTTTTCTCGCAGTAATGGCCAAAGTAGTTGTTGGGACAGTCACAGGTGTAACCGCGTGACGAGCTCGGCTTCCTGGTGCACGTCGACTCGTGCTCACAGGGGTTCAATGCACATGCATCAGTGCAGTTGGTGCCCAAGTAACCTATAAAAACATGAGGCACAGGTAAATGAGTCGCTGTGCTGCCATATCTGGGTATTGCCAGTGTGGAAAACAGAGTATCGAATGATTAGGATTAAATATGAAAGGAACTTTGATTAGATTACTTGGTTTTACTTCATAATTATATGGTTAATGGTGCACTAAACATTTTAACAAAGGAGCTGAAGACAGAAAAACAATTTTCAAAGGCTGAAATAATATTTTCTAAGGCAATGACAATGGATTTTAAGAAAATAAAAAGGTTTAGGGTTTCTTGAGTTGAAAACCAATTCATGTGATGGGATGCAATGCATGAGCTGAAAGGCTTTAAATCCTTGTAGCTGTTGAAAATGTTTTATGATCACGGCTGCTGCAGACTGACCAGTGAGGCAGGTGCAGGAGAAGCTGTCCCAGTTGTCGCTGCAGTAGCTGTTGACAGGACATGGGCTGGAGCTGCAGGGGTCAGGCACGCTGCAGCCCTGCTCCACATTCACCTTTCTGGCCTGAGACAGACTGAGAGCCCCACCAACACGCAGACCCTGCAGAGAAACAGACACACTATGCCTTCATGGACTCATGACACAGTTATGGTTGTAAGCATAATGACGAGGATGTGATGAAGGATGTGTTCACATGGGATGTTTGATAGCTGTCTTTTTCATTACATGACATTTATGATATGTGCTTCGTGGAGACAGCAGGCTGTAATCCAGTCTCTTAAGTGCATGTTGGGAAATGTTCAGACTGAAAGGGGAAATTATGTCATGTTGGAAAAAGCAGCTTGCATGTTGCAGATTTGGTGAAACAGGCTGCTACAAACACAGCAGTTACTTTTTTTAGAATGTCTAAAAGCATTGTGTTGTAGTTGTGTATAAATATTATGTGTTATGCATAAGCTCACAATATTAAAACATTTTTCGAACACCACCCAGTTTTCTAAATGATTTTTTTGCAACAAAAAAAGTAGTTTAAATTGTAAATAAAATAAATTAAGTTGAAAAGTGATAAATTTGAGATTAGTCAAAAGAGTGGACAGACTTGCCAGTTAAAGTGAATCGAAATGTGCGTCCAAACCTTTGACTAGTACTGTATATGTAATTTAAACACCTTTTTTAATCAAATTGTGCCAAATCTAGATGCTTTAAAAACACCAAACCTTTTAGACCTGATCAAAAATGCTGAAATGAATTGGGTCTACGGAAGGGGAGTACCTGTATGCAGCCACGGAAGCCATGTTGAATTTTCCCATCAGGCCTTGCTAAACCACCAACGCTCACAGTCTTCAGCTTGGAGTCCCGCAGCTTCCCATCCACCTCCATACTGGCCTGAAAATGTACATGATCATCAGGATTTTATGGCTGCAAAACTACAAGAATTTCTCTCATGTGATTTATGGCGACATCAGTGGGCTAAAACAACTCACCAGGTAGAGCCCATGGTCTAAAGATAAGACAGCTTTGTGGTGGCTCGGTGCTCCTCCCAAGCTACTAATATCCAGCTGCACATGATGCCAGTCCCCGTCGTTCACCAGCACCTCCTCCACACGGGAGAGAGTCGAGTCTTCCCCCCTGTGCAGCCCCATCAGCACACTCCCCCCACGCAGCTAGGAAGGCAGGAAGAGAGCCGAAGAAAAGGGAGGAAACAGCAGGAGGGAGATTGAACCAATGTTCAATAACAGAGGAGGGTAGGGGAGGACAAATAGAAACCACCAAGAATCAGCACTGAAGCACATGACGGACAGAAAACTCCAGCTTCAATGGCCAGTTAAAGTTCAAACTTCACATTGCAGCACATCATAGGTGTGCTGAGCTGGAAATAGATATTGGACAGTTATGCAACATTAAAGAGGCATCAGTCTAGACATGCTCAAAAAGTAGGCCTGAAAATGTCAACTCTTCAGATGTTGCACTGAGTGTCTCATCATGTTTTGTCTTTATGTCCTCTAATAGTCAGTGACAAGTGATGTGCTGCAACTCAGATGGCCAACAGGTGGAGCCTTGTTCCTAACGTGTTTAGTCTTTTTTGAAACTTCAGGAGAGGACGGCTGCTGTGCACACATAAAGAAACATGTTTTACCTCTCTGTTGCAGAATGTGATGCTAATACTGCTCTCTGCAAATCAGACTCAATGTCCATCCGGAACAAATAATCATAATAATTAGATGTTTCTTCCTAATTAAAGCACCATGGGAGTAATACATAAATCTTTTTACCCTTGAGGATGAATTGGCCTTGTTGTGTGTTGCATTATTTCTGTGACACTAACGTAATGTATGTTGCAACTTAGCCTCAAGCATTCAGGGCCTCGTGTTGTGTTTTTTGTTTCTTACCTGCAGCGTGAGGTTGTGCTGTAGGCCGGAGGAGATGTGCAGCAGTGTGGCGCTGGCCTGACGTGTGCGGAACATGAGCTCTACATGCCAGGGGACAGAGGCAGCCGCTGCCCCCAGGTTGTTCCACTGTAATAGGCTGTTACCCAGGAAACGCTGTGGGCTAGCCATAACTACGGTGAAAAGAGGAGAGAGGAAAAAGATGATATATTTATTTAATATAAAGAGAGAGTACGAGGTTGGAAGAAGGCAGGAGTGACACAGATGAATGAAGACAGACAGTCTCTCAGTGGGTGACATGAGAATAAGTCATTACTGTCAATCAGCAGGTCCAGCGTGTTCCCTGCTCACATCCAAGTTCACACATCTAAGCAACTCTCACCTCATGAGGGTGCAGATATTAGAGAGAAAAAGATTATTTGCTTTAGTGCACTCTATGGGCTTTTTGTGGCTGTCGGAAATCAAATCAGGTGTTCCCAGAAAGCTCTTATCACTGGCTTCACAAACCAACACCTGCACCGAGCAGTGGCTTTTTAAAAACATGTTTCAAATACTGGTACATTGAGTAAAAAAGTGAAAACTGTGTATGATTAAAACTCACTCACATCTCCCGGTGGGATTGTAAAGTTGCCTCATTTGCATCATTACCACTTTAGCATCACTGTGTTCGTGTTCTGACTCTTGAGTCTGCATGTTCTCTGAAAGAGAAGCTTTCTGGCTCTTTCACATGTCAAAGAGGTGACATGAAAGGACACATTGCCCTGACATGCATCAGTTTCCTTCTTATTAAGTTGTCCCTGTGGGAAGTGTAAAAGAGCACCTTAGTTGCCCGAATCGAAATGATCGATTAGCGACGGTAAATAAACCTGATGCTGTGAGGATTTCATTATTGGCTGCAGGGAGGAGTGAAGTGCAAAAGGAGAGAACATGCAGTGTAGAAAATGTGATAACATGTGATCACACTGCATTATGTCCCATTTTTCTACCCTCCTGTCCTCATATTCTCCTCAGATTTGTGCGCTTTATGCAACACACTCGTTCTTATTCAAACATCCATCTGTGCTTCACTACAAAGCAACTTCTCAAAACCCCTTTAATATTTGATCTGCATGAAAATAAATGTACAGCTCCCTCGAATAAATATTCTTTTTTACTTGTTCCACTACACTAAAAACAAAAATGTGTTTTTGTAAGTCTGCCTCTTACATGTCTCATTTCTCTTCCTCTGTCTCTTCTGAAATTGCTGTAAACCATAAATCAGCACAGAAAACAGCTGCAGCGTATCAGGTGGAACAAAAACGGACACCAGAGAACACAGAGACAGAAACAGAAGCTACATACTGCAAAACTCAGAGTTCATATGAAATACTCTTAAACAGGCTCAACTTCATCTAAACCTGAAAAAATTCACCCACAACCACTTTGATACTCACAGTTGATGCTGATTGTGACAGAAATTTGGCATTAAAACTACTCTAATGTCCATGTCTAAAATCAACTCCCAGGATTCCCAGAACACAGCAGTGACTGCACTGAGCACAGCTATTTTAAAGTTCCTTTGATTCTTTTGTTATTTTTAAATGCAAACGCACCCGTTCCTGCATTAATGAGCTTCTGTTGCTGTTTCTGCTCCATTTTTATCAACCAGATGGATGACAGCTTCACGCTCAATGACAAATTCTGTCTCAGTTAAAAAAAACAGACAGTGTTACGTCAAAACCGCAGAAAAATCTGTGTTGGGTCTCCTCTCATGATTGAGCGCTCCCAGCCTGACGAACCAGACTTTTCTACTCACCTCTTTCACAGTTTCGTCCTCCAAATCCGAGTGGGCAATCACAGCTGAAGGAGCCCCACAGGTTCACACAGGTTCCTCCATTCAGACACGGGTTATTGTTGCAGAAATGTCTTTTGGCAGAGCATCCTAGAAGGGGGAGAAAATAAGAGGTTATCTATCCGTTTGATCTATCCAACCTCATTATTTCATCAAAGTAGCAACGAGTCAGAGGGTAATGAACTATTCATAGCAGGTACAATGATCATTTCCCACTGACTCTAATTCCCTGCTGTGCTCATTACAATCAGTGTTAGTTTCTTTGCTCTGCCAGTCTCTCTCACTTGGCTGCTCTAACAGTAAACACTGTTTGACAGTCACAGTTTTAAGAGATAAAGTAAAAAATAATCTGTTTTAGATGCCAAACAGCAGGTCAAAAAGCCACATACCTGGCATGGTGCCGTTGTTAGCGATGAAGCTGGCCATGTCAATGTGCTGGTTGTCGATACGCAGGTTCTTCATGCAGCCCACGAACTGGTGGTTAAGAACAGGAAAGTCCTCTGGGAGCTTGGGGACCCCTCCGAGGAGCAGAGGTCCAGTCAGGTCCAGAGATCTGATGACACAGAACACACAAACATTTACTCACCAGGAGTTTTTGCTCTGCTGGCCTCCACCAAAACACATCATCATCAACACTAATGCCTGGGAAAAAAACACATAAAAAATTAATCACAGAAATAGTTTACTCTTTCTCTTAATGAGATGACTGCAAAGAAATCAATTAAATTACTGAAGTCAATACAGAAGTAATAAGCGAATATGAAAAGCAGGGTTAGCGTTAGGGTTATGTATATTTAGGGACTAAAGATGGAATCCTTTCAATATAACTAACAATAATCCTATATTTTCTAATGAAAGAACTGATATTTCTGCTTACTTTTTGGATCCTGATTGGCTGCCTTGAGCGGAGCAGGTGTAGTTTCCGATCATATGACCAAACCTCAGAGCCACAGAGGAGTCGCAGTTATCCACAGTCACTACCACGACCTTCTGGTCCGAGGGGCCCTGTGGCAGGCCAGCCTGGTTTAAAATGGGCTGTGGAGAGAGAGACGAACTCATAAATATCAAGATTAATTATGGAACGCCTTCGCTATGTTTCAAAACGAGTATAAGAATGCATAATGCCTGTACTGTACACAGTGTTTAAGCCTATGTGTACACTTGAGACTGTAATGAACTTTCTAATGTTTGCGGCTGACATTTGTTTGGTCTCCATCCAACTGAGGATTTAACAAATGCCATCTATGATTTTTGTGCTTTTGATGCATTAAGAGAACACTTCTTCCATCTCATTTAGTTTTCATAGGTTTCATCAGCATGTACAAGTATCTGGACGAGTGCAGTATAAATAATATACAAAAATTAATTTAGATGGACAGATGAAAAGTTTTTTTCATCCTGTAGTGTTAAATTCATTTTAAGAATTCAGCATTAAGACCATGACACACAGAAAAAAAAAAAAAAAACAGTAGTGTAGTGCTACGCTGCTATTTTTAAGACACTGAAGTATTTTTGCTCACTCAGTATTTATAAATAGAACTTAGAAATAGGCTCATATTTCATTATTCTGCTGCTTTTAATAAAGGATTAATCCATAAAGCAGTACAGAAACTTCTAGGAATCTCAGCCGGTGCCATGCTGTACGTAGCCTTATGAGCCAGATTAAAAACCGGAGCTTTGAAACTGGGAAACAACAGACAAATATAATCTATGGCATCCACTGGGTTCAGTCCCCGTTCAGCTCCAGCCCGCTCATTTCAGCTGTTGTCGAGCATTTTAATAATTCATATTATAAACAGCCAGAGCTAAAGGCAGACACGCACATGCAAACATACACACACACACACACACACACGAGAAGGGCCTGCTCAGCAGGATATCATGCCTGTTGACAAAGGATCTTCTTCATTGTCTGAGAAATCAATGAGGGGGAGCAACAAAAGGAGGAGGGGTCTGCGGGGGAGAGAATGATGATCCTGTCAATAAAAGGTTGCGACCTCTTTTCAAACTGGGCAGTTTCTCTGAGGTCACATCGAGCTCATATTAACCCTAAGTGTGGGTTCAAGCTGCTGCTGCAGTGACCGCCCTCACACAGCTGACCGACTCAGCCGCCTGCAGGGCGGACAGGCCGCTGAGCTGTCAGCTGGTCAGACAGGATTTAGCAGGAATTAGCTCCTCTCATGTGCAGAGATGATATGAGGAATGAGCTTCATTGCTGAGGGCTCAAATACACACATAAGGTGTCTGTTTTTATTGTTTGGCTATTTAGTTCTCTGCGAGATTAAACTAAAATTGACTGAGCCTCAGGAATGATCACTTCCTCGTATCTCTGCATGCTGTCTGATCCCTTAATTTAAAAGCTCAGAGAAACGACATCCAGCTATAGAGATGTAGTCTTCAGCAGCTCTATCGCAGCACGTTTATTAATACAAACCGCACTTCATCAAGCAATACAGGAATGACAAATATAATTTCAGCCCATGGCACAGCCACAATTTAATTTTCTCACATGATTTTTTCATTGAGAAGATTAGATTAAATCTGTGCAAGCCTTTAATAATGTGACTCTGTAACTGAGAGGCTGCAGTTCGTTATATTCCTGCACTCACTTTGCGCTGTGGGATCAGTGTGTCAGTGACATGAATGGGATGAGACCGATTATCACCTTTCATCTGCGTGTCTTCTCTCAACACCTCACCTGAACTGTTCCACCACTCAAGACAATAGCCGGAACAGAAACATTTGGTGCAGAGAATTCAATGAAATGATTGATACTATCAGTCTCTGTGCTAAGCTAACTGGCTGTCAGTTGTAGCTTTATATCTACCATACAGACATGAAAGTGGTATTGAGCTTCTAATCTAACTCCCAGCAAGAAAGCAAATAAATTTATTTCAACAAAATGTGAAATTATTCCTTCCTTGTTTTAATATTTTTAATATATTTTAATATGTTGTTGTCCATGACGAATATTCTAGTCAGATTACTAAACAATTTGTAGTTCAGGTGACCAAAGCATGATGTCAAGTGGATGTCAAACTTTTTTAATGTGGACTGACTCACTGGAAAGCTGATGAGTCACCTTAGAGGATCAAGCCATATGTCTGCTTTTCATGAAAATATGGTTCGTATTTTAAGAGCTCAACTGGCGGTACAAAACTGTACCGAGTATTTGAAAATGAGAAAAGTTGGCAGTCAAGTACAACAGGTCCTGTTCTCACTGTCCAACACTCAAATGTTTAATGGATGGAAACATGCTCTTTGAGGCCAATTTGTTACAAATTTGTTGATGATGAGACAAGTAAACATGCCGTGTGAATTTGACAAAGGTGAAATCATCCGACATGCTCTTTTCCACGGTTTTCCCTCCGCTGTGAAAGGCCTGAAACAGGCAGCGCTCCACATTGGACGCTCCTTTCACTGACCTCTGCTGTCATCAGTCACGGCTGTTGACTCTCCAATAATGACTTTCTGTCAGGATGTCTTTCTGCCACACAAAACGCCCTCCTGTCAGAGCTGATTGGAACGTACATATTTGCTCAGGACCACATTAAACACTCGCTCTCCACCGTCGCTACAGGGGATTATGGGAATATGAGTTCCCTGTCACAGAGGTTGATAGTAGTTGAGAAGGGAGGAGCATGGCGACCAGCAACACAAATATGGGATCTAAGATTGACTGAAAAAACCATAGCAACAAGAGGGGTCGGCCCTGAAGCGCAGCGTCCCCGTTCAAAGCCCAAGTCAATACTTCTCTCCGCTTTTCTTTACCCTCCTTTCGCTCCTCTCCTGCTCTGCTTTTCTGCCTTAGCCGGAGAACAGAGAGAGAGAGGGGCACCTTCCCCGGGGCCGCATCATTCACTGCCCATGGTCCCAAAGGAAGCTGAGCCCAACACAAAGGCAGCGGTCATTGCCATTCTCCACAGTCCCCCACTTCCCTGAAAGCCACATTTCAATCTAAAATGTCCCCCTCCCCTGCCTGCCTCACCCTGCCCCACCCCCTGCGGACAGGGACGGGTCAGAGTGGGCCACCGTGGGATACCTCAAGAGGGAGGAGCCACGTTTCTACCTCAGTGACTCACAGGATGTGGGGAGGATTAGTTCAGCTACAACTGTGCAGGAGAAGGAGTCCGACACACTGTGGATGTTCAGTATAAAAACTGTTATCCACTCAATATAATGAAGACACATGTAACTGTCAGAAAATTTGCTCTAGTGCCAGATCTGTACATCCAACCCTCACTCTGAAATGACAAAGTCATCCTGAAGCACCTACAGATATAAAACTTCCAGGTCAGACCAACAAAAAGAGAATCAGAGATTCATTGGATTTTGTACCCAGCTTGATTAATGACACTATAATGTCTTGCTGGCAAAGAACCAACAAGTTTACACCCAAAAGTCGACAAGATTCTCCCCCTTCATCACTTCTGTTGGCTAAAATCTGACAGGCCCATGTTATCATAGACACTGAATAGAAAATGTGCACGGCGGGGGTGTTGCCTGGCAACATCTTTATGATGCAAAGTGACTTCCCCAATAGACTAAAAATGTGACATCCTGTGTGTTGTGTGTCCTGGGTGGGAGTGGGAAAGTACAGAGACAACAGCTCCATACATTGTTCCCTGATTGAGTTGTTGTGAAGCTCGTAAAGAGAAATGTATTAGTCGAAACATATTTAGTCTAATCTGAGCATGTCTGCAATAACATGCTCTTGCTGCCTGTCAGTCATTCACCCCCCCCCCCCCCCCCCACACACACACACACACACACCGTCTGAGTCTCTCCCTCCGTCAGTGTCTAGTTGGTACGTTGGCTCTCTTCCAGATCATCAGCCTGTCATCAGCGATTCTTTAGCACCACAACAAACTTACACAGCTCAGTGTTTCCAGTCTGCGCTCTAGTTTACACCCACCTTAGTTATTCCACGATGGAAGTCCTAAACAGCAGTTTTTTAATGAGAAAGCATGTCAGCTGTCAGTTATCCCTGCAGCCTTTAGTGCATTAAAACTAAAACACTGTCTGTCATCCTTAGTGGGTGAAACCTGTGACCTGATTTCACTCTGAATATCTTCAGTTTGTCTGGTATCACACTGCCACACCTAATGAGTGCAGACAGATTTAACCAAAGGCATGTCAGCTACCATATCATTAAAAGAAGGAAATTAACAGTAGGTAAACTACACTCCTGTACTATTAAGAGGTGTGTGGGGGTGTCTGTTCTGAGTGTGTTATTCTGAATCATACCTTGTTGTAATAGTGGACTTCCACCATGTGCCATTGGCCGTCACTCACACCTCCGGGGATGAATGGTGAAATTGTAGTCTTGGTCTCACCTGGAAAGCGATGAAAAATGTGAATGACTGCACAGCAATTTGGCCAAAAATGATATGAAAGTGAAAGAAATATTTTGCAGAAGGTTATAACAATTATGGATAAATAAACCAATAACTGTTCTACCTGCGGAGAAGGTGAGCTGTATCTGCTCACTGATGATTTCCATGGCTATGAAGTCGTGTTTCTCATTGAAGCGGCCATTGTAGAGTAACAAACCATTGGGCTCTTTGGTGGCAAATCTGAAAAACCAAACAAACATCTATTTAAACTTTATTCACTGCACAGCATCTCATCACTATTTTGATCATGTATTTCTTTGAGAAAAGGCTGCTAACATAACCCTAAATTGGTCCTACTAAAAAAAATTGTTGGTGTAGCTAAAGCCTAATACATCCAAAAAGCGTTAAAATGTCATTAAAATGGCAGGTTCCCAGGTTCCTTTATTACTACTAATATGTGCACTGTTGTTCATTTTGAGATGATCCTATATGCACTGTCCTGTTGCTGTAAATACTAAAAAAACCTCCAAATGAGTATTCATCCAGTCGTTTTAGGAATTACTGAAATGTTTCTAAAAACTAAACTATATATTTAAAGAGCATGAACAGTCTTGTGGCTGAGCACCAGAAACAGGGTAGGAAAGTCCCAATGTGTTGCAAGAACAACTAACAAACTGTTGGTCTTTTCATGGGATTTCTTTAAAAAAAACAAAAACATAAATAACATCAGTCATAAGGACATACAACATAAGGTTACCAGATGGCATGAGTCCTGTGCAAAAGCAGATGCCGTTATCTGTGTCTGTATTTCACGTTAACGGAGAAAAGAAAGAGGTCAGTGGGTTTGACCCATTTCAAAATATCCATACCATAAAGATAACCAAGAACAACTATACCGTCACATTCACCTTGCTTTCCCTTCACACTGGAGTGCTCTGATCACACACGGTAATGCAGTATGTCGTGTAACTTACTATCGTGAAGCTGAGAGCAAGATTTAACAATGCTGGGGCTTTGCAAACATCACTGAACAAATAATGAGGTTAATCATGAGCAAAAGGCCAAGACAGAGAAAGAGAGAGAAAAAAAAGAGTCATATTTGCAGCACAGACACGACTAACGGCACAGCCAGGACATATGCAAACTGCGTGCCATAAATAGATATCACAGGGCCACATTAAACAACACACTACTACACAGAGGAAGAAAAACTAGGGCAATGTCAAAGCAGCAGCGTGGGGGAATGCATGACCGCAAGTAAGGAAGACAGAACAAGACAGTTCAGAGTAATGACGACAACAGCTTCAACATATTTTTTCTCATGAAGGAGAGCACAGGCAGCTGCTAGTGCTGTAATCACAACCTGTTTTCACATTTCTGTTTGCTTCTTGATGGCGAAACCAGAGCACCTAGAGCCGTGTTTAATGATCCTCAAATATTAATGTACATATAATATACAATGTATCTAAACGCACATAGTTCAACTGTGGGACCAGTCGGTGCCATGCTCTCTATCTGGGATCAAAGTATGTGGCGGAGCACGTTTTAAAATATCACATTACCTGTCAGCTGTGGTCTGTGGTTGTAAATCTGATCTCATGGAAATAGGTCACTATAATGTGTGAAAGTGTGTTATAATGAAAAAAATCTAGCTCTAACCACAGGATGTATTCATTATCCATCCCACTGGGGACCAAACAATGAGTCTCCTGTGCACATCTGCCAACTGAAAGACGTGTGACTTACTAGCATCTGTGTTTTATGGTCATTTACTCCATTAACATGCAGCTAAAATTTCCCCACAAAAGGACTAATTAATCATTATTTCAAAAAGGTCGATCTCCATCTGGCTCTGAAACAATCAAAACCACTAATTCAGTGTGACTTTCTGGTGCATTAACAGTTTTCCTTCTTTTTCTCAGCTGCAGCCTGCCTTCACTTAAGCTGTTTTTTTAGTTGTCTTTCACAACTCCAAATTTCTATGGATGCTCTCAGACAACATGAGCAGCCGACTCCCCACCCCCTCTTTCAGTCCTCAGGGTCTGGGGTTTTACAGTATATATGATGCTATTTGTGCGGTATTCTTGAGCTGGAGAGGAGCCAGGGGGCACGGCACCGCTGACCTGCTTACTGAGAAAAATGATGATCATGACCCCAGAGGAAAGCGGATGCCGATGCTCCAGCTGATGATAATAGTAGGGACAGAACACAGACAGGGCATTCAGACGGCTTCTTTACATCCAGTAAAAAACACAGAACGCCAACTAGCATTACGATCCAGAGTCTATTACTCTGCAGCAGTCCTCTCGTCTTTGACGTATCGATTTAAAAGGCTTCTCCACATTGCCCCCCTGAGCCCTCTGAGCTATGAGAGTAATCAGCTGGAACTAAACACTGACTCAACTGGCATCACTGCGTGTCACATTAGACACCCATCAGTAAAAATAACAACCAGTCTGCCCTTATGTAGGGGACCTTGTCACGCTATGATAACATGCCACAAAGCATGAGATGTGTACAGTGGGGAGGAAAAAAAAAAGCGACCTCTATTGATTTTACAACATGTAAGTCTGAAATCAGGTTACAGATATCTGTGTTAGAGGAAATTGTTTATATTAAAAAGGAAAAGCCTTATTAGCATCCATCATTTTGGTCCAGACTGACAAATCTCACCAACTTACTGGATATATTGATGTGAAATGTTGTCGACATGAATGTTTCCATGAGAATGATCCACTGTGAGGTTCACATTTGTGGTTTTGGATAGTTTGCTATGACATTTGGTACACATTTATAGTCCCCTCAGGATGAAATGCAATGACAATGGTGATCCCTTAAATGATAAATAAGGCTAGTATATGGAGGTTTTCTACTGTATATGTTTCTTATTGTCAACAAATCTCATGTGTAGAGCCAAACCAACAATGAACTCATCATGCTTACACATACATTACTACATTGTATTTTGTAATTGACTTTAGTGCAAATTTTAGGCATCACAATATTCTAAAGCTGAGGGATATATTGGTTTACGTTTTTTTCAAAACTAAACATATTCAGTTTACAATGATATAAAAGAGAAAAGCAGCAATCCACATATGTGAGAAGCTGAGTGATAAAAATGTTTGCTTAAAAAGGTCTTTAATGATTGATCAGTTTACCAATCATTTAATCTCTGGACTAAATACCTGAAAAAATAATGGTAATATATATAATAAAAGTTATTTATACATAATATGATTTGCAATCTCTTCAGCCTCAGCCGTATGCTGAACATGACACCTGTTAAATATCAGCATGTTAGTACTGTCACTGTGACATGCTAGCACACTGAGCTGCATGCATGGCTGTAGACTCTTGTATGGGTTAAACCATGACCCACACATGACCCTCACATCAGTTAAGTCACGCAGAATATTACAAAAACATCAAGATCCATCACCATAATCTGTTTAAATCAAGGTAGTACTGATCCCCTAACACTCTGTACTTTTTTGTGAAATCTCAGCCTTAATTGCAGGGCTCCACAGCCAAATCTGGGACAGGATGATACCTAAAATTAGCCGTCACTCTTGAGTAAACAAGATCCACATCCTGAGCTGTTCATCATAACAGAAGCTCTTTCTGAGAGAAACCTGATCGGTGTGGGCTCAGGTAACAGAGCTACTTGTTGACCTCACCTGCCTCCAGCTCAAGCTATCGGCACCTTTTACACAGCAGCTACTTCACAGCTTCTCTGACCTGCCACTGAAATGTAGACCGCTTTCAAAACTGGTCTGAGCAGTTCTCCATCAAAAAAAAGGCTGTCATCTGAACCTCGCTTAAAGAAGGGCTGAGCCCATACGGCTCACAAGGGAGATATTATTTCCACCGGCAGCCATTGTGAGTGTCAACCCCTGCCAAGCACGTCTAAGGTGACAAGCACACAATAAGTACAACAAAATGGCGGGACACATTCCCTGTGATACCAGCCGAGAGGTGATACTTGTTGTCACTTGTTGTGACAGATATCAAACAGAACGGACGGCTTTTATCGCTGATTACATTTCATCACATTGGAGGTCCTGCTGTCTTTGCATGTGTTCAGTATTCACAGCTCATCTGCTCAAGCCACCTTCAAATGATCAACCATGCAGCTTTACAATTAGCAAAAATAAATGTATTAATAACAATAGATTCTAACACTTTGTGAACTATTTAGTGTAAGGAAATACATTGTTGAAAAAAGTGTGACAAGGATATTGAAAAGGATGCATTCATAATTACAGAAATAATAAAAGTTGAATTACAGTATGTTAGAGGCACATACATAAAGTGAAATAAAAACTAAAACTTTCTTGTCTAGTTTCAAAACTGATCTGATAAAATTTACATGAGATGGAAGCAGGTTGGCTTTTTCTTTTTGAGCTGTGCAGAAAGGAGAAGGAACCTTGGGCTCAAATCTTTGCTATTTTTACTAAATGCTAATTATGGCATGAAATAGCACCTCCAACTCTTAGAGAAACTGCCAGCGCTAGCAATGACATCGATGTTTGCACGTCTTATGTCATAAGTTCTTCAGAGAAGTCTAAAAATTGCCTGAACTGAAATTTCTTTTGAGTCTTCCCCTACCTTGATGATAGTTTTAGATGTATTGAAGATGTAAATGAGACATTTATGAAGAGTTTGTGATGCGTCGTCTTATGAAATACACATGCTGCTGTTTTTTGTTGTTGTTTTTTTGCAAGAGTTTGTACTTATTAGGATTGAGGGCCTAGGTATAGTGATTATAGATACTGTTTGTTGTTTTGGACTATTTAATGAAATTGATTTGACTTTTCACTACAGGTAGGTTATACCTGAAATGTAACATCCTTTCTCCGACTACAAGGACTTTATTTGCTACAGGGACAGAAAATACGGAAACAGGGACTGAGAACAAACAGGACTAAGAGTCTATACAGCCATGCTTGCAATGATAATGCTAACATGTTGATGTTTAGCAGGTATCATTTTAATTATCGTAGTTTAGCATATTAACAACAATTTGCTAATTAGCACTAAACTCAATGGAATGTGATTAGTTTTTCAGATATTTGGTTAAATCAAAGTATTGTACAAATAAATTTGCGGCAACTAGATGAAAAGTTATTTAAAATGAACCTGAGGGTAACATGAATGACTGTACCAAATTTCATGTCCATCAAGACCATTTTAACGTGATGTTTCATTAAAAATCAAAATGTCAAAGGAGGACCCAATTTGACCAAACTGTGTAATTAATATGGCTAATAAACTAAAATATTTGACATCCTGCCAGAAATAAACACTAAAAATAACCTGACACTGACAATAAAAGGATAGTTAATTATTAAGAAATTCTCATAACTCCCAAACTACAATAACAACATAAGATACATGTAATCATCACCTCCTTAGGCTTTACCTCGGTGAGGGAGGCTGTGGTGAAATAGGCCAGGCGCTGACTCACAGCTCAAAGTGACCAGCAACACTGACTGTAAGAAGATCAGACTCACTCATCCTCACGTTATGCAAGTCTCCTCTCCTCCTTCTTTTTAGCATTCACCAACACACACTTCACAGACTGTGCCTCAGTACACGTGCACACCTCTAATGTACAATACATTTTAGCAGTGGTTTTGTATTTACAGCACAAGTTTGATAATCTGACACCAAAGTGGCTCTACAGAAGATGGCGGTTGTTCAGTGATCCCATTATTGCTATTAAACACCATTATGGTTACATAAATTTGAGGTCTGGGGAGAATACTTCAGTGAAGGTGGGAGCTGGAGAGGGTGCATGCAGAAGTGGGTTGTGTGGGGGAGGATGAGGAGTGAATCACAGATTACTGAAAAGTGCAGGTGATGCAGGTGAGGCAGCTTGTTGCAGGGATGCAGAGGCGCTTACGTGAGAGATAGGGTGAAGTGGAAGCGCTGGCGGAGGCCCTTGAAGGTCAGGAAGGAGTGCGGAGGGAAGTTGCGCGTGGTCATCTCGCAGTAGGGCTTCTCGTAGCCGCCCAGCGGACACTCGCACTTAAACCCGCCGGCAAGAAGGTTCACACACAAGCCACCGTTCTTGCAGACTCCTGGGGCGCAGCGGCCAGAGCGGGACGACAGCCCGCATCGCTCTCCTGGACACAGAGAGATGGGCAGAGCAGGAGAGAGTAGGAGAGAAATGAGGATTAATATTATTTGTGACAGGCAGCATCACCTCAGACATCAGGGACTCACATCGTTATACTTTTGCTCTCGGTCATTGCAGCTGTCATGTATGTATCATTAGACTGTAAGTGTAACATTATCCATCTCATATCAGTGAATGTGGGAGACACAACTGCACTATTTCAAAACGTACAAGACTGAAAGAAAAATAAATTGTGACAATGTTGGCAACATTTATCAGAAGAAATCAGGCCAACAGCCAAAATGATGAGTGTTAGTTTCTCTTTTCAACTGCAGTTTCAATCTTTCTTTCTCTTCTGTGTCAAACCCAGCGTGACTGTCCCTCCTCCCTCTGGGAATATGGCTGCAGTTTGGGCTGTATTCATATTCAGAGGGACAACTTGATGGCTCAAAACAGTTGGAAGTGTTTCTGTATTCAGACACTGTCAAACTAAATTATTGCAGTTTCTGGAGACTGCAGTGACTCAAGATGATTACTTTCAGCTTTATCACACTTAACAGACAGTTGGTGAGTTCATGTTTACCAGAATTTTTTAAAAGATACTATTATCATCACTCATTATCATTATTATAATTATTATTTTTATTTTGTTTGCATTTTGCCTTTATTGGATAGGGATAGTTGAGACAACAAATGTGGGGAGTTAGAATCAAATCATATACATCTGAAATACTGAGCCACCAGAGGCAAAAAATAAGTAGTTGTCTCTTAATTATCAGACTCTGCGATTAAATCAAAAGCTGATTTACAGAACGTCTCTTCCAGAGTAAATCTATTTTGATGTTTTGAGCTCAGTCCCTCACTCACACCCATCAAAGGTTGCAACTGTCTGTGAGATCTGAGCAATAGATCTGAAGACTGAGATTGTTTAGTCTCAAAGGTCAGTCTTTAAAAGCAGAGACTCAGGACAATATCCAGGTTTTTGAACCTTTTTTTGTTAAAACTGAGTGGAAACAATTAGAGTTTGATAAACCCCAAACAGCATTGCAGAGCCAATTCAAAGACTTTAAGGTGGCCCTTTATATTAGGGCGGTGACATGCAGTTCACTGTGGAGAATAATGGGGGGGGGGGCATCATTTCTGGAAAAGCTGTGTCCTTGACAAAATATGATGAGTGTAGGTTAGTTCGTGGCCATTCTCACTTTAAGAAACCCCCAGACCGCTATAGTGAAACTAAGATTGATATAAGATTTATATTTTTTTGAGAGGAAAAAAATAAATCATCCAAGATTTATCTAGCGACCCTTTCACACAGAGAACCACCGTTTGTCATTTTCAAGGACTTCAGGAAATGTCAACCAAAGGTACATGATGTGTCTCAAGTGCTTTCTGTTTGTACTCCTGCTGATATTACTATGCCAACACTGACAACTGATACTTTCACCCGTTTTTACTAGTAGAGCTAAAATAACACTGTGCAAAATCTGATTCCTTGAAATCACATTTTCGAAATGCAATCAAATCAAGTATATTTTTGTATTGTGTATTATTGAATCACAAACATTTTATGTGAATTCATATTAAGCTGATCTAGGCTGGAGAGATTTACTTCCATGAGGCAAACCACCACACACCTGCAGCATTGATCTCATTATGCTGAATTGTGAGCGGCAGAGCGGGACAGATCCAGGTCACATCAGGCCAATAATGCAACAATCAAACAGTGATCAATGTGAAGGGAAAACGAGCGAGACGTGCACAGGCGGTGAGAGTTTGTCCCTATTGAGCTTTCATCTTCCTCAGGCCCGCTGCGGTCCAGCTCACATGTGCCATTTGTCTGGATCGTCCGGATGGGGGGCTGCAGCAGTTGCTTGGGCAAGCCCGCGCGCTCCCATGCGTAAGCTGGAATTTGTGTCAAAGCCACTCAGTCAGCAGCGTGGAAGACTTCCGCTGTGTGCTGCACTACTGTAACACTGGCACACACATCTTCATCCAGCACCAGTGACACACAGGCCTTTTATTTACTCTGACTATTAATCACTCCCTTCACGGTCCACTGAAAGTTAGTTTTAGTTCTGCTGTAGGGGTGCGTCTACTCAGTCAAAGTACATTCAAAAGATGCAGGGTGAGACGACAAAGTTTTATTCACAGTGGTAATTTTTAGACCACAGAGAAGCAGCAGCTTCACTCAGCTGCAGTTTACAACAAGGCACACATGACTTACAAAAGGTTTTCACTAAATGTTAATATATCATTTATTTATTACTGCTCTATGTACTGCCTAAATTAAAAATGGTATATCTTTTTTTCATCCTTATCCTTATCTTGGGTGGATCTTAAATTCATTGCTCCTCCCATGAACTTTTGACCCCATCATTGCTGAGAAAAAAGCTGCAGAGCATCAGGGCAAAATGTTTTGTTAAAGATTTACGAACATTTACAACTGTGGGCTTGAAGGCTCATTGTTAAGCAGAAAAACCCTCAACATTTCATTTATTGTAGGTTTTATTTATGGGGGAAGAAGACACACCCAGGCATCGCAAAAGGTCTTTTATATGGATTATAATAAACTGTAAGGCATCAATAATTAGTTTTTTGGCCAATGAAAAAGCCATTAGTGGCAACTTTATGAATATGTCTTTCACAATTTGTACACCAATTTGGAATTGGTGTAAAAGTTGTAATATGTCAGCGTGTTGTGTCTCAGTGCCACTCTGCCTTAGAAGCAACAAAATGGAGCAGGATAGCCATTCTTCCTTGGCAGCCTGTGACAATTTGCTGTCATGTTCTTACTGATGCCTCCTGATGGCAAACGGGGAGTGCTGGCCAGCCGGCTGGAACAGGAAAATAAAGCCTTTCTGTTACAGTGCTGTCTGCCTCGTTATTAATTCAGCAACTGGCTGTAGGCAATAAAGTACTTGTGTTTCTTTAAGCAGTCGCGGTGGTCAAACATTGCATCAGCAAATAGAGATGTAATAAACAGAGATACTGGGATGACAGGACTTAGAAAATACATATACAGTACAGTTTAAAGGACAAATTTAGATAGATTTACCTCACTGTTGATACCTGATAAAATGCTTTTCAGTGTTCATTTAATCTCTGTGGGCGTCTCCACCACAGGTGCTGCTGAACAGCTGCTTTGTGTTGCCAGGTGACTTAGACTGAGAAAACTTTAACGTCCTCCGAGAGGTAATTTGTGGTACAGTACAGAACATGTAAACACATTAAAAGCATATCAGACAAACCCTAACAACAATAGTCTGAGATTATCCACAGCAGCCATCATAAATATCACCACAGTCTAGGAAAGCATTTAAAGTGTCAATAACTGGATACCAACAATTGTAAATCAAATAAATAGTGAGCATACTGCACATTTCCTGCATCTGTGTATTCCACATCCACTAGTCCATGTATTTCCCCAGACTCCCCATGACTACTGCATCTTGTTTAATTGAGTTACTGCCATGGGAGGTTTTTGCGTGGTTGGTTCTGATCTTAGGGTATCTATACCTCCGACCAGAATGGAATGGCTGCAGCTGCCTCTCACTCAGCCTGGTCAGGTACAGGTGGCACAGGTCAGCCTGCTGCTACCCCAATATTTTCCAACAGGTCTTCACAAGTTTTCATAATTTGTTCTCGTGAGTGACTTTGAAATGTCTTTACCAGCGTACAATACAATAACAAAGGATACTCTCGATAAAACATTTGTAAAACGCACCTCTGACATGGTTTTGCCTACCCTTACCCTTTGAGATCAGCGGAGCAGCAGAGTGGGGAGGGGCTCACAGTCACAATTCCACTGAATATCCTGATCCTGATCAATAATTCAAACATGTCTCCTCTGCTCTATTTACTGCCATTTATAAGTTCATCTCAGTGCCCTCGTTCTTCGTTTGCTACCAGCATGAATCATTAAGGCAGCAAATTGCTCAATCATCTCCGAGATCCTGCTTTTATGTAGACAGGAGCAGATGTGCTGTGCTTTTTAGGGCCAGAGACCATTTGAATTCAAAGTGTGAAGAACTTATTTAAGATTGGGTTCAGGTGTGGCCAGAGAACTCCATAGTGGGGCATTACTTGATATCTGATATGAGTCCTGAGCTTGGGTGTGGCAAAATGGCTCGAGGGCCCCCCTAGGAAATTCCCTTTCAAAGCTCCCCGTCTTAAAATTTACCATAGCTGTACAACATTTTGTAGGCAGAAGGAACATCTCCAGACTTAACAAAAGGCTCTTGTAGTCATGCCTTAAATCCAACAGGAAGTCAGTCATTTTGAATTTACTATGCAATTTTATTTTTTTGTGCAAGTGAAATCATTGACAGGCGTACTTTAACAAACTCTTCCTACAGATTTAACATGAGTGAGTTCAAATTTGGAAGTTGGCAACTAAAGACCTCTGGAGTTTTCATGAAACATGGCTTGCTGGTCAATTTTGCCCCAAACATGAATGAGGATGTTGTTGTAACTCCATGTTAAATTGTGCAATCTGCCCCAAATTTCTCATCCTTGATAAGCCTAGGTCTGAACACATCTTCATGTTAATACTGAGTTATGGTCCTAGTGCTACCTTTTTACAACAGGAAGTCAGCCTTAGGTGACAAAGTGGACACAGGAAGTGATAGTTTTCTCCTATATGCAATGCCCACTATGCATGAAGATGTATATCCATGTCAGTTGCCGTCTGGTAAATGTATTGCTACATTAATATTTCAATTATGTAGTATTGCCTATGGGCAACAGGAACTGAAGCCTAAATTATACAGAGTTCAGCAAATGCATACACAATTTCCAATATGTTATCATTAAATCCACAGCGGCTCTTGTTTATCCGACCAGTAAACAATCACAAGAAACAGCGTTCAGTTAGTCAATACCTGATAAAAATTGATTTGTCAAAGGATGTAGTGCAACTATAAAACACAATGATATGAGTAAACTGTTCCTGCAGAACAGGCGTTTCTGAGCTGCCAGGTTACAGGAGAGCATCGCTGCTCCTCCTGAGTGGGCGAATCCCTCCAGGTACACCGAAAGCACCAAGCTCCACTTTCACTACAGCAGAGACTCAGTTTGTTCAAACACAGAGTCTTCCTGTGATGAAGAAGAGGAGCGAGGAGCTTCGGCTGATGTAAAAGGTAGCTCAGGATTATGAAGATACATTTTATAATGAGACAAGGTGATCGATAACACATTAGATACATGACCTCGAGCTGTATCTGTGATCTAACCTTGTTACATCTCAGGAGAACCAAGGTGAAACACTTTAGAGAGAAACACTGATGAAAAGACAGAAACTATATTGGTGTTCTGGAGCTTTTGGTTGAATCACATAATCTTCTTCAGCATATGAAGCAGTTCTTAAAAATGGAAATGGAAAACGTCTGTGTATGACAGCCTCTGTTGAGGAAGATTGTGTGATATGACTGAAAGCCCTAGAACAGCTACTAATGGACCTTGTTCTGAAATTGTTTTGTGAGCTGCTGCTTCAAAAATAACATTTAGTGTTGGCGTTTTAACAGAAACATGTCTTTCTTTTTCCTTCCTATGTTGTGTGGCGTTATAATCAGGCCCTGTGATGCTCATTGATATTATGTATGAATATAAATATGCAAAGACCAACAATCTGCAAATGCTTTAATTTCAAAAACAGTCCATGTGTCTGGCATCAGTTTTTTTATTCACGCCATCTCTCTCAGACACAATTTAGTGGCTTTCAGTGCTTGGCAGGTGTTGATTTCAAACACTGGTGTGAGATGATTTGAAAATGGGAGTGTAAACATCAATCAGCCTTACTTAAAAAAACAAAACATGTTTGCATGTAAAAACACCACAAATGCATTCTTGATTTCTGAATGAGTTACCAGAGAAAAGATAAAGTGACTCTCTCATCACAGGCAGACAGGTCAGCTGGTGAATAATCATCACAAACACATGCTGCGTTGCGATGCTGCGTTTCAGTCATTTTTCAGTCAAAGTGTTGTTATGTGTCTTTTAAAGAGAACTAAAGCTGGATAACATCTTGTTGTTCAGCGTCTGCAGAATGTCTCAGCCGAGCTGAATCATTCACACTGTCCTTTTGAAGAGTAGCGAAGATGATGGCTGTTATGTTTTTTCATTTTCTTTCCTGCTACCATCTGGCAACGCCCACGGTCCAACAGATCCACACCACACCACACCACACCACGCACACTCAGACACACACACACGTCCATGTACCATTAACACAAACATTCCCCAGATTGTCCATCCAACTTTCTTACACACATAATTGCAGCTATTCAGCTACCCACCCAAAACACATGGATGTGAGCAATGTAGTGCGCACACACACACGCACATACACATATAGCCCCACCACAGTGTACAGACTGATGAACCAAACACTCCCTGAAGTAGAATAGTGGGAGCTGTAGATCACAGAGGAAAATACATCAAATAAAACCTGCCTGTTTGATCAGACAGTCTGTCAGCGTGATTCAAACATCTTTAATCATTAACTTTAAAAGCATATTTACTCTCAGATAACTCTACGAGTCCTGCATACTGGATACGACAGCATTTGGGACCAAAACCTCCACCTGATGGAGATTAATGTGGCCAACTGTGGTTTCTGCTGCTTTCGGTGTAGCCAAATGAAAATACGCCCACTTCACCCACTCACACATTCACTCTCTCTCTCTGCCCTCTCACGTTAAAAGCACCTATAGTTCAGCTCCGACACCCACAACTGTGCATAAGAATATGTAAGTGCCACTCAACCTGTGACTGAGCCCACACACTCAGATGCCGACACTATTTCAGGCTCAATAAACAGCGGCATAAATAGGTGAAAAACCTTTTAATGTTGGATGAGGAATAATGGAGCCAATGCCATTAACTGGGAGCACAAAGACAACGTGAATTTCTGCTGTTTTGCTCTGCAGTATAGCTATTTTCATTTGCGAGACATTTGCTTATGAGTGGTTTTAGTTGAGGTAACAACTTTTTCAGCACAGGTGAAAATCAGAAAGCAGAGCTGCAGCTAAATTGTTTTCATCATTGTTTTGTCTCATAGTCTTATATAAATGAATCCATTATCATTAGCAATCCTCTGTAAAATGTCAGCAAATTGTGGAAAATTCACATTGTCGTTTTCACATGTTTTCATTTTAATACCAAAGATTAAAAAAACTGAAAATAGTCACATTTGCGATGCTAAAATCAGTGACATTTTTGCTTAAAAAAAGAACGTAACAATCAATTATTATTTTCCTGATTGCTTCCAGCTGGGGACCTTTGTTGCATGCTTCTCCCCCCATGTATCCTGTCTGTTTCTACACTATCCATCACACAGAGTAGTATATATGTATACATTTGAAATGACAATACAGCAACAACCAGTCATTTTGGGGTAGAAACCTCATATTTACACTTCAATGCTGCAATAATTAGTTGTAGTTGTAGTAGAAAATGAATTGCCAACATAATCTCAAACAACAACTAATAAACAGAGCACAAATATGTAACACACACAATCATACTGTGTGCAATAAACCAACATGATGCTTCAAAGACAACATGAAACTAAACCACATTAAAAAGTCAAAATTTGACCCACTTAACCTCTCAACAAAAACTGGGGGCAACTACCCTAATATTCATACTGCATTCATTAGCATATTTTAATTCCCGTCCTCTTTCAACTCTTTTTTAACTCATCCTTCTTTCCTTTAACCATAAACCGAGAACCGAGCGAGCAGACAAGCTTTAACCCTTTGAGGATCTGAATACATTTTGGAGCAAAGACTGAATAACAATTTCTGCAGCTGGTTTGTAATTCTGCTGCCGACAGTAATAAATTAGTTGTTCATTATCGCTTCTGTTTCGACATACTATGTGCTTTGTGATATACTGTATATTCAGTATAGTATTTTTTTATCTTAGGTATTTTTACCACAGGCTACTTTACAGCCAGGGGACAATTTCCATCTGTAGCCATCTATAATTAATAATTTCCTTCCCTTACTCCACTCAGCGATATTACTCTGAACAGAGGAACTGCTGTTGTTTTCTCCGACGCAAAACACTCAACACAAAGTAAATCTCTCTCTGAAAAGTCCCCATGCAGCCTCTAAAATAGGAATCACAGGACAGGAAGCAGCTTTTGTTATATCATCATGCCTCCCTCTCTTAGGATGTTCGCTTTGAACACAATCCAATCCTACAGCTCAGGATGAACTTTCAAGCGTAGGTGTCAATAAATATCTAGGTATGCAGGTTATTTAAAGGCAGCAGGACGCACTAACACTGAACAAAAAACTGCAGCAAAATGACAATATTTGCTATATATTGAAGAATGGGGTGGTATTTTCTTAAAGATCACTGTGATTAAAGCCACAAGCAACTTTAACTTCTCCTGATCTGGAAAATACAGACTGATGTGGCACCCAGCTTAAATTATCTACTAAAATCCTAGAAATGTGTAGCAGCTCTCAACAGCTGAGTTTATTTCTGCTACGACTGACTGCTGAAGGGATAATCTAATCAATATCTCATCACTCAGCTTTTGTCGGCAGGGCTACCAGTGTACAGGATAGTCTGTGTCTCTAAAGAGGCTGGTTCAATAAAGAGCTGAGGACGGTAATGAAGGGGACAGATGTAGACATTAAAGCTCCCAGGGGATCTTTGTGAAGGAGAAGAAATTAACATTGTGGACAGCTTGGCTCACACTGCTGCCATTTCATCTTTGAAGACACAAATGTTATTAATTGTTTAATGAAGCCATGAGACTGACTGTTAAAAAAACAACCTTCATCAGTAATTAAATGAAATGAAGGCTCTCACCTGTGTAGTCCTCGAAGCACTCGCAGGTGTAGCCTCCCTCTCTGCTGCGGCACACACCGTGGGCTCCGCAGGGTTTTGAGTAGCAAAGGTCAATTTCAGTCTCGCAGTAGTCTCCTGTGAAGCCGGCAGGACAGCGGCAGCGCAGCCCGGCAATAGGGTGGATGGGTCTGAATAGGATGGTGTCGGAGGCAACAAACGGTGCCAGGCTGTCAAACTTCAGCACAGACACACACTTCATGTAGTTCTCACACGGCTCACGCAGGCAGATGTTGTCGTCAAAGGGAAGCACTTCCTGGGACGAAATCTGAGCCAGAAGGCTGCGGTTTAAGTACAGCCTCTCCTGGAGTTCCTCTGACCCGAAAAACTCACCACCTCCACCACCACCTTCAACCTCTCCGCCGCCCCTGTCCCCTCCTTGGCCGAGAGCAGGGGGCCGCTGCTGTCCGTCCCCCATCACGGGCACGGCCACAGACAGGCTGACGTTAAGGATGCGAGCGCTGACATCCGTGTCGTCTTGGATGTTAAAGATGACAACGTCTTCTGGGGCGGCGGAGAGGACACGGGCCACGCCGTCCAGGAACTGGGCGAGCAGCAGGGAGAGGAAGTGCTCCTGTGAGGTGTTGGCCAGCCGCAGTGTGATACTGTTGGACAGCATTTCATCAGTGATGATGGTGACTTGAAGAAGACACTGGGCAGACACTGAGTGGACGCCATCTGAAGAGACAAGAGGAAACACACGAGTGGTTAAAATCAGACTGATGATCTTACTGCAGTCTCTCTGGGCACTGTTAGTTCAGAGCAAATGTTCCCCAAACAGAGGGGAATAGTATTAACCCCGTGAATGAATGAATGTTGGATTCTCTCAAAATAAACTGCAGTGGCCATGTTCATTGGCCACTGATGCCAGTTTATTTCGTGGGATTTGTTGACAGTAAGAACAAAATAGAGAATTTTACCAGACTTGCTGTATCTGTTAAATAACAGGATGTTTTCATCCTCCAAAAACATTCAATATTGTCTTAAAAGATGAGCTGATAAGTCCAAAGAAAAGTTAAGTTACTGGGGATCGCAGCATCAATTCATTCAGCAGCTGCTACAGGTACATGCGGGACAGATGGAGGTACACTGATGTACCAGTGATATGATGCAGGTGGAGGATTTATGCAACAGCAGCCATCATATCACCGGGTACATCAGTCAACCCACATGTGTAAACAGATATCAGCGTGTTTGCTACTCTAAATGTAAAACCACAGTGATGGAATTAAAAGCAAACATACAACAAACAGTGTACAAACAGGCACTTATATGATTTCATACACATCTAACTCTGTTTTTACTTGTATTCTTGGCTCGGACCAGTGTTTTTCTAGTTTTTCCTCATGTGCCAGAACAGATAGCAGACGTATGCCAAGACGAGGAAAGAACAAGTGTATTGTTTCCTTTCAATACATTCCAAGTTTCTAATCAGCAATTTCGCGCCTGTATTCACAGCTCACTCTTTACTTTCTTTGTCCGGAAGCAGAGATGCTCCTTTATTATACATGCCATACTGAGAGCCTGAAGTCTCAAACAGTTCAAAGCATTTCTCGGCTCAGCAAATCTCTGTTTTTTATCCTATTGTTTTGATACCAAATCCTGTAAATGTTCCAGCCTCTATGCATTAAGGACTTTGCTTTGAAAGTAGATATGTAGTGTTTTCAATTCTGCTATTGTACAGTAGGTTTTAACTGTACAATACATAATTCCCATGGTAGGCCTTCATTAAGCGAAGCCTGACATATTACTGCTGAATAAAATCATCATGCTGCCTTGCATGACAAACATACTTCAGCCAGAAGTTCAGCAATCTAGTGACTTATGACTTTATTGAGCTCATGTTCTTGCTTGTTTTTCTACTCTAACCACATTAAAAAGAAGAGCTGCGTTTCAGCTGAGAGTCACAGACAGCAGCAGTCAGAGCACTGCTCACTGAGGAGTAAAATTATAATGAAAACAGCCTTGATCACAAAGAGCACAAAGGGAAGTTCTGTATGTAGCTAACAAGCACAGAACCTATGGATCCGTGTCTGTTAGCGGCAGATCGAGAGAGGCTGAAACTGATGCACATCTTAACCTGGATTATTTACCTCTCTGCCCAGTGACGGGATTTCGTCCACGTAAAATGAAAGTCGCACAACAAACTCAAACTCTTGTTTCTCAACCCTTTTTGCCATCAACTCAACCTGAACAATTTGAGGTTTATGATTCTTTTTCAGTTTTAAACATCCAACAGCACAATGTCAGACTGAACTCACTTGCTTTGCCAAAATCTGGACTGCATGTAAAATGTGTAATTAATACTTCAAAACCCAAACTCATCAAATTTCTTGTTTTCATATTTTTTATCTATAGTAAAGGTTTTGTGTTTAAAGTGACCCTGTGTAACCTTTGAACAGTGTGCCCATAACTGGTATTAAGTTTTTCTATATATACAAAACCTAATGAAACACAAGACCACATATTACAGTAAATCCATGACAAAGTTAAAGAATAAAACTAAACAAAATACATCTGGGCAAATAGAATTAGCTACAAATAAGAAAAAACTAACTGCAGAGACAAAAATAACATCAGCCTCTATGAGCTCCTGGTCACACCAGATTAAGTCAAGTTATAGCAGTTAACTCGCTGATTGAACTGAATTGAGAAGGATTTTTTCATTTTGACAGAGTCGCACTTTAAGGTCACAGATAGAGACCTCCATCATTTTGCCTCGCCGCTGGCCTGCAGGAATCTGTCGCCTCAAGAGCAAACACAAAACCAGCTCAATCAAATCAAATGTGTCATGAAAACAAGCCTCGGCCTCTCCCTCCAAAATAATCAATGGGACGCTTTGTTTGGGGTGTCTGGACGCCAGCCAGAGAGCAGAACCTGTGCAGAACTCACACAAATAAACAGCACTGCCCAAAGTTACCAGATCCCTGTTTGGCACTGGGCAAGTTTAAACACAGAGTGCCAAGGGAGGGGGGAGGAAAAGGAGGAGGAGGAAGAGGAGGAGATGGGGGGGGGTCATAGAGGAAGTGAGACTGAAGCATGTTTGACACGGCTTTAATCCTTCTGCTTTCAGTCAAGAGCTTCCAGCACATTAATAATACAGGGTCTTAGCAGAGGAAGTGGAGAGAAATCAAAGGACAGAAATGGGTAGGGTCGCTCCCCTAATTCACAGTTTACTGTAAATACACACACACACACACACACACACACACACACACACACACACACACACACACAACACACCTGTGTACACAAGAAAACACTTGCAAACAAGAAGAAAGAACGTAACAGAGCCATGACAGCAGCAGAATAGTTAAGGATCTGTTCCTTTCAAGACGGTACAAATTTAAAAATAGGGTTGGAACTAATGATTATTTTCATTATTGATAATAATCTTCTGATTATTTGAATGAATCCCAGATGAATCGTTTCAGGTAGTGGTTGCCAACCTCAGTCTGAAACTCTTTAAAGGGGTCACAAAATTAATCTGAGGGGTCATGAGATGATTAACAGGTTCAGAAAGAATCCAAGTATCCAAATGAATCAATCTGAGAATGTAAAATCACTCTTTTTATAACATATTTTCTTGATATATAGAACGTGTGAGGAGGGGTCGCAGGTAGACATTGCTTCGTTTTTAGAGGTCATTGAGCAAAATGGTTTGAAATATCATAAAATAATAAATACATGATTTTGAGAACTATAAATTCAAAATATTTGAATTATCTTATTTACAGCTGCAACTAATGTCTGTTTTTATTATGAATTATGGATTTGCTCGTTATTTTCTGGTTTTGGTCTATTAATTGTCTATTTATATGGTGAAAAATGCACATCACAGTTTCAGAGCCCAAGTCCACATATACAGTTTTGTCAGACCTACAGTCCAAAACCAAAAGATATTCAATTTAATACCATACAAGACTGAGAAAACCAAGAACTGTTGGCATTTCTGTTTGAAATGACTTTAAATTTTTAATTGATTATAAAAATATTCGAACAATGAGATAATTGATTACTTAGTATCATTAGTGTTACAAGTTTGTGCTATAAAACAGTAGTTCTTTAGTTTCATTTTTGTGTTTAGCCACACCAACTTAAATGGTGACCTTATTGACCTTAAGATGTTTACAGTTAGCAGTCTTCATCAGTCACATAAGAAAAACACAGCAGCTATGAACACACACACACACACACACACACACACACACACACACACACACACACACACACACACACACACACACACACACACACATACACACACACACACACACACACACGCACACACACACACACACACACACACACACATACACACACCTCTACACACGTACGTGCACACAAAAGGTTTATTGAAATCAAGGAGAGTTCTGCAGCAGCTACAATCTGTCCCTGAAAAATCTGACAGTTTTATTTATTCCAGTTTTTAGATGGAGAAGTGTTTCAGCTGCTATTATTACAGAGTTGCAGTGATGTGAGTAACACATTACTTACTGCAGACACTGGGATCCTTTCTAACCTGACAGAAACAAACCACAACAACAATCTATTTTCTACCTCGGACAGTTTTCTCTTGATCCATTCAAGTCCATTATAACTGATACTCTGCATCAGCAACAGTAGCCAAAAAAAACAGCTCTCAGTGAACAGGGGCTCTTAAAGGTTAGTCCATGTATAAGGACAGACATCGCCTTAATTATGTCCTCTGCCAATTCACATTCTTGGTTGGGAGCTCGGGCAGAGCTCCAGACGGAGACGCAGCGCTGGGAAACTGAGCGCGAGGAGAATCTCCCCTGAAAGGAACCAGACCATCCTTCAAAGAGGTCATTCTCCATGGAAGGATCCTCCGCTCAGGAACGGAGGGTAAGCGGGGTGCTTCGAGCCAAAAAGGAGGAAAAGAGGGATGTTTAGTTGAGACAAGGTGCCAGCTCTGAAGTGTGACACTGCTTTCAGCCCAGAGTTCGGACCCCTCTGGGCCTCTGGGTGCCAGGAATGCTTTCAGCTACGAAGTGGCGCCAGGGAAAAGATTAAACACACACTGTGGTTACGGGACTGCCAAGGTTGTGTATGTGTGTGTGTGTGTGTTTGTGTAGGTGGTGGTGATCCATACGTCAATACAAGCAAAGCAGAGTGAAGCAGCGCAGGTTTAGTCATCACAGAAGTTTGAGGAAGAAAGAAAAACTATAATTAAAATAGAGTCTGTGATTTATTTTTGTTTTCAAGGCGACCTCCAATTTGTACAAATACATACAAATCACATGAAAATAATCTATTCAAGGTATTCTGAAGGTTATCTCTCTTTTTCCTTATAGAAAATTAGACAAAACATCACAGCAAAGAAATCCTGCGATAATAAACTGAGGCGTGTGAATAAATGGACTGTTTTACAGGGAGACACGCAAAGAGCATATCTGACTGTAGGTTGAGGCCTCCGTATAACGACAGAGAACATAAATGATCAGCTGGGAGGTCGGGGAGGGGAGATATACAGCTTTTTATCCCTGAAATATTAATGAAGCCTAGTTTCAACTGTCTGGGGAATAATGAACGTCAAAAACTCTACTAACTGAATATTACCTGAACACAAAGGATGGGGTGTTTGCTATAAAGAAACATACAGCCAGACCGCAATATATGGATTTCTGTTTAAGTCTACTAGAGATCTCAGACTGCTGAGAGACAGACTGACAAAGACAGAGAGAGAACAAATCGGTGACACTGGCCTAATTAGACCACAAAGTTAGCGTCAAATCTCCCAGTTGATTCCCAGAAAATGTCAACAAAGTCATGGTGGATAAAGATCAGAAGGAGTCTGTGACCAAATTACTGAGGACAGAGACATCACCCTAAGCAGCGCGACACTAACCCCGACCCTCACTCTTCATAGCTTCCACCTCGCTGGTGAGATGACAGTTTATCAGTTATTTAAGCTAGTCAGGCACCTTTTAAAGGGTTATATTGAAGTTTTTTAATTTTTAATGACGAGAAACAGAAAACAGAGAAACAGAGCTGTGCCCGCTGTGTCACTTCCTCTAAATGAAAGGATAAAATGTATTAAAGCATCACTTTAAGAGGACTGAAGGTTAATGGGTTGAACCTGTACCTCCTCCAAACATGAGATGGTCTGCAGACATTTCACTGCAGCATCAGTGCGAGCTCCTGGTGCAGGAATCAAATTAATGGAGCATTTAAGCAGTCCTCAATGAGTTTTGATGCCTCACTTCAACATATGATGCATAGTTGGCAAGAAATGTATAAAGCCAAGGATAAATATCCATCCATATAACTTCGATTTCTCAATCATAACGTGTGTGAAGGATTATAAAAGCCAATGTAGTGAATAAAACGTCCAGTCAAGAAGAACAAATGGTGAAGTTTCAGCCTGGCTTGATGTATTCACCAGTGACCAATGTGGGATTGTAGCGGCTGAATACCAATTATTTATGTGTTACAAAAACAAAAGATAAATAATCCCATTTAGAAGTGGGACAGGGCTTTGTTGACCTGTTATGTCATATTCTGTCTAAAATGTCAGCTTGTTAAGGATGCAGCTCATGACTTGAAACACAACCATCATTAAATATTTCAGCCTACAGACGCACAGAGAAACTCACTGACCTCCACGGTTTTATTTAACCCTTACAGCATTAACAAGACACTTTCTGAATACACTACTCAGCTTGAGGAAACCTGCAGACACATTTTTCAAGTGTGAAATCTAATGTTTCAAATAATACCAAACTGAAGTTTAACGCTGTGTGTTACTTACCTGCTATGTGTGTATCTATTTAAGTGTTGAAAGCATTTCTATCCTAATGAAATATTTGCAAAGCTGGTTTTTAAGTCTGCTTTGTCCCTGCTTTTCCTTGTGCATTGATGCATTTTTGTTGCGTTACAGCCACCTGCATATCAGAGGAATAATATGAAACTATTGGCAGGACTGTGTGCTGCCATGCATGAGACAAACAAACTGGAGACCCACTTATAAAAAAACACTGATCCATATTGCTACTGGAGGTCAAAAACTCCATGTGGTGCCTTTAAACTTGTGAAAAAACACAATCTGTTTATATGTGGTTGTCATAAAATGATTAGCAGACTCCAAACTTTTAATAGCTTTACAAAATGTCAACAAACGGCTCATCTGGTGTTACGCCAAACCTCTCCCAAGTGTTACAATACAAACAATATTCACATTATATCATTATCAGAGCTGCTACCGCCTCTTGCTCAGGTGTACTTCAGCAGGGCGGCTGTTCACAGGCCATTATCATCCTTCTAATGTGCAGGTTAAACACAGAGCCAATGCATACCGCCTCCAGTTATTGTGGGGAGGGGCAAACACCTGAGAGACACTATAAAAATACCATTTATCATCATGACAGTGGAGAGCTGATGAATAATTGCACTCAAACGACTCTCTCAAGCAGCTATTCATCACATGTCTAATGATGCTATGCAAAGAAGAAGCCACACAAAAACCACGTTGATTCTGTGATTCAGCGGTGGATCTTCCCTCAGAGGCAACTGGAAGTGTGTCATGTTGAGGGGGAACCTCTGGGTAAGAAGGTAATGAGGTTGAGCAGTGGTTGTCTTAGTTGTTCAGCATCAGTACACTGCAGTATGTGCAGCACGCACTGAGAACTCACTACATCAAAGAGCGCAAAGCTGGGGTCCCATTTCCAAGATCAATAGGGGATCATAAATTAAAAATCACTTTGGACTGGAGGGATCAGGGCTTTGGATGTCTTTACAGTTCACAGCCTCTACAGCTACAACCAGCGAGCCGCTCCGCTCAAACGTACAAGCTTTTAATGAGTTTATGGTTTGAAAATGAGCACACTGAGTTTTTATTTCTGTTTTGGTCACGTGTTTAGGATGAAACAGCGAGATCAGGGCCTGCATTTATAAAACGTCTAAGAATGATCCTCCAGAGACCTGTAAGAGCTAACTTATGCATTAAAGCATTTTCACTGAGTGTGAAAAATAAGAAACGTTTATCAAGAAATTTGTTGTCAAAGTGTTAGAATAACCTTTAAAAGTAGCCCAGAAGTGATCACATGATCACATGTCTCACCTCCGGCTCTGTACAGCAGCCATCTAATTTACTCTTAACCAGTTTAGGAGACAAATAGGTTTTATTTTTATGTTTCTAAGTAGGAGAAAAAAGAGTATTTTTGCTTTTATCTGTCACTCAAGTCAAGCAGCATAAATAAATAAGGGTGCTGCTATGAAACTGGAAGAACAGTCAGGACTTTGTGGTTCGGTATTAACACTAATAAATTATGTTTACAAGCTATTTCAGTATGAACATACTGTTAAAAAATAATTGCATATTGCTGACAAAAAACACCAGCTAGTCCACACTAGGTCACAGGAAGACAACATGTTTACCACACACCAATCAGAAAAACCACAGAGCCTGGGAGTACAGTCCCAGTGGGGCCAATAACAGGACACAGTTTAATTTAATTAGAATTAAATACTCTGTTCTTGAAGCGCCTGTAATCGCATGCATTAATTACTTTGACTTTGCGGCTGCGTGTGTGTGTGTGTGTGTGTGTGGTTGTGACCTTAACTAATTTATTATGTGTCACTTGTCCTTTCTGAAGCTTTGACCCTCCAGAGTCAGAGATCAGCAGCTCAGTTGTGTCACCACCTCAACCTGTTTACAGCCAGTTTGAGACTAAACCTCACAGCTGCTGAGACCCGTCAATGCTTTACCGTAAAGCTGGTCAGGAGTGAAATCCGACGAGGCTTTTCTGTGAGCAAGACGCTTGTTCAAAAGTACAGAAGACAACTGAAGCCACAACAAGATCAATCTTAGAACAAAAGTAAAAGTGCTGCTTGTGTATTTTTAGCTAAAAATGTACCTAGGGAGGATCACTGAGATAAATGCCAAAATATGACTACAAATGTACTCAGATGCCAAATTGAAATAACTCAGAAGTTATCTTTAAAGAGACCTTTTTCCAATCTGGCTTCTGGTGTCTTGAGATCTTCATGGTAATGGACTTGAGTGTTTTTTCCAGTGTGTGGATGAACAGAACCACAAAGCACCCAGCAGGATGACAGGCCTAATCCTGACCCTCATACCAGTCAGCACGCTGAGGTTCAATTAACACTGGAGTAAAAGAGAGAAAAATGCTGTTCTGAGCAGACGCTAATGAGGCCTGATATGGGTTAAACGACCAAGGGAGCAGAAATTTATCATGACGTTTCAGCTCGGTGGCTTGGTGCTCTGACAGTGTTTAAAATAGTCTAATTTCAGATCAAACTCATCCAGACGTCTCCTTCTTTAAGTGCACTCTGCTCGGTGTCGATTTAATTTAAAAGCTGGAATCTCAAGTCCTGGCCATCAAAAGGGACGCGGCTCGCTCTTTAGCATCAAGTAAAATGTGGCTGAGGAGCGGCCTGCTTGAATTAACCAGGACTGAGAGGTGAAACATACTCGACACTCAACTGCTGCATGAATGAAGAGTGATGACTGGTCGGGGGGTGGGGGCTATGTGCTGCAAAGGGAGGGGCAGGTTTTTCATCTCATTACTCCTAAACCCCTCTCCAAAGCCCCCCCTGTCCCCTCTTCCTGACCCCCCACTGGACAAGCAACGGCCAAAGCTGACACCCCACCACCACCACCACCACCCCCCCCCCCCCTCTGAATAAAATACTCCAATGACTCCTGTCAGGCCTCCGTTCATCTACAGCAGCTCACAGCAGCCGTCTATACTGCACTATACTGCTTACCTTAGAAGTCGAGGTAGTTGAGAAATTAGCAGCCTTGAGGGTTAAACGTGCTGTGAGGGCGGCGACAACATTAAAGCTTCTCTAATCACCAAAAACATTCTCGAATCAGCGCAGCCTTGAGGAATCTTTCAGGGTACGGAGACAACAGCAGATGAAGTCTTTTATTTCTCACCTCCACCAGGTTGAGAGGAAGGAGAAAAGGTGGTTGCATTGTTGGCTGAACTACAGTAGTTCATTTGAACACTACCAGCTCATGTATAACAGAAAAAACACTTGCAAATCTCACTCTCAGAGGAGGGAATAGACAGCATGTTCAAACACCCACACAGCAGATTTTCTGTTATCTGTATCTGAGCAATGTTAAGGCTGTTAAATCAGGCAATGCAAATTACACTGTGTATCATAATGTGCCATTCACACTTAGTACTGCGTGCACGTGTGCGTCTGTTCTGGTCTTTTGTTTCAGAACAGAAAACAAAATACGTGTTAAATAAATATTCATACATGTCTGACCTTGTTTTTGAAATATTGCAGCGCTGTAACTGCTGTTTTAGCTTCATCTGCAGAGTAATTACGCTTAAAAAAAAGAACAAAGATCAGCTGTAATGATAACTGCACAAAACAACACCTAATTCCTTTAGTGCCTGTGAAGTCAATACTGAAAACTGCTTCTGCAGCTCAATGTCAACCCAATGATTTCAATCCAGAGGAGTCAGAGCAAAACCACAAATCCCTCCTCTTTATTTCTCCATTCAGGAGGAAAGCTGACCCGGAAAGCTGGCTATCTCAGAGGAAGGCTATTCGTACTCATTTGTGGACCCTGCCACAGCATCCCCCCGATGACACTTTTTTGCTGCATCTGAAAACCAGAAGAAGAGAGAATTCCACAGATTCCTCCTCTATAGAGAAGCAGCTTTTGAGCCACAGAAAAGGGGTCTGAACTCCTCCAATCAGAACATTTGCATATCAGAGGAAAACTGCTGCCAGCGCAATGGTAAAGAAACATTAGCATGCAGCGACGTGACCAAGCATGAGGCTGTTATTCAAACGTACAAATGGTCATTTGATAGATATTGGATCCTGAGCATCCAGCAGCACAATGACAAAGTTTATTGAGAAGCTTTAAAACAGAGCACACAACTACTTAAAGAAAACCCAAATGAAGCCCATTATGTTGAAGTTTTCCTGGTTATTTTTGAACAAGTAAATTATTTTTGGAAACACTTTTTTTAACTGAAAAAGAATCAACCTGCATCTCTCTCAATCATACAGTGCCATCAAACTGTGAAAGCACAATCACACCACTGTAGTAGCTCATGAGGAGCTACTACAGTGGTGTGATTGTGCTTTCACAGTTTGAGTCTGTTTTAGTTCGCCTGACGCCCTCCTGTCACTATTAATATATATTAGACACTGATAAAGCGTTTTAAAATCCTGCACGTTAAGGTTTGCCACCTCTAACAGTCATACCTCTTAACCTTGTGTCTGACAGGTCTGACAGTCTAACGCTGACAGTTTGTGCTCCTGACTTGAAGCATATGAAAGCAGGTCACTGTGAAATCTCTGGTCTGGTTCGACACTAAACGAGTGCAATGTAGCGTCAAGGTAACCGCCTGTTAAATAAGCACAATCTGTCACTCTCAGAATGTGAGAAGCATCTACTTGTAATGATTTCTGCTCTCCAGTGGAGGTCTGGAAGTATTATAACTACACATGAGAAGAGAAACACACTTGTTTATTGTACAGCTTTCATTATAAGTGTTCAATCGGTGACTAACTGAAAGGAACGTTTTTTTTTTTTAAAGTGTCATTATCAGACAGTACAGTAAACTGGGTAATTCATGGATGAATAACAGGCCCGGTGAGGCTCTCCTGAAGACAGCACCACTGGGCCAAACAAGTGGACACAAAGACAGGTGGGGAGGGGGGGTTGCAGCTCCAGACGGAGCCCACTCCCATTGTCTGCTGGAATAGCGAGGACAATGCAGGACAACGCTGAGATATATGCCTCACGACCCCAGCAATGCACCAGCCTTAATCCCAAACATGATTTCCCCTCCTAACACACAGATGATGTCATCCCCCGCCCCCTCTTCCTCACCCACACCCGCACCCTCACCCTCACCCCACCTCAGCTCCTCCGGACCTTCAATGCGACCAAGCGTAGAGAAGTGAGGCCCGCAGAGGATGTTCTGCTGCTGAGAAACAAGCCGGCAGCAAGAAACCGGATACTCTCTGAGCGCATCTGTGTCACAAATCAAAGAGCTTAAAAGACGAGACTATCGTATCACTGTGAGCTTTAAACTCTCAGGTGCTTTTAAAAGAGAGGGCCTCTGAAGTCTGTCACATGCAAGAATAGACTTTACAAAAACACAGCAGATGGAAAGTTTATATCTGCTGTCAGGTGTCGGCTGCATGTCTTATAAAAACGCTTGCAGCCGGCAGGACAGGTCACCGTGCCCCGGAGCACTACAGGTCCAAAGAAAGCCTAACATGCTTCACTGGAAAGAGGGAGAGGGGGGACAGTTGCTCTTTAGAACTTTATGTGCCTCCCCTCCCCCCATCTTCGTTCCACAAAAGGGACCTTACCCCTTCGTCCCCACCCACAAGGAATTTCTCAGGCATTGCTGGGCTCACCATGACAACTGGGTGCTTAACAAAGCATTTCTCTTAGGCATTCTTCCTTTCACAGGGGAGAGAAGGGGGGGACAACAGTCAAAGGAGGGAGAGACAGAGAGAAAGAGGAGGGAGGAGGGGGTGGGGGGGTAAAGAGGGAGGGTGGAGGAGCTTGAAATGATGGGAGGGAACAGTGGAGGTTGCAGGGGTGAGAGCCATAGACCCAGGCAGATAGGAGAAAAATGGGGATTGGTGACAGGCCAACAAAAAGAGGGAAAGAGAAACAGGATCAAGGTGATAGGTGATGTTAAAGAGAGAAAAAAAAAGAGAAACAGTGCTACAAACATTCCAAGCAAGCCTGCGAGTGTGACTAACGCCGTCCAGGGAGGCGAGCGGGCCGAAGAATGAAAAGGAGCGCATTACGGATGACTCTGGTCACGCAATACATGGGCTTTGAATCCTGTGAATCAACCATACGGCAAACAGGAATTCATCAACCATAAAGAACACAGAAGAAAAATTCAAGGTGCACTCAATTTGAGTGAAATAATTACATGATGGAGAAGAGAGAAATAATCAGAGCACTCCAGCTGTTGGAGGCCACACACACACACAGACACGCACACATACATATACATAATATGGCAGATTTGAGCAGCTTGATCAGATAGTGTTACAGTCTTGATGAGAAAAACCCCTGAGAAAGTCACTCTGCAGACAGCTTAAAGTTTTAATAGATTGTAATGAAATTACGTTGGCTCTTACTAAAAAAGTATGTGGCGGAGCAGAGTCTCATCCATTAAAATTCCAGTCCTGTAGCATTATCTTATGCAAGGAAAACGAAGGGCAAGGCAAGGGAGCCTTGAAAAAACATTTCTTGAACCATGAATTGAACCATGTGCACCTTCTTGTTTGTACCCCATTAGATAAATGTATTTCAATAACAAAATAGCCAGAAATGACCAAATATTCCTCATGAAACAAAACAACTTTTCCGCTGAAGCTAGTTGGGCTGAATGCCAACAGGTTTGGCTCAGACAGGTTCGACAACAGAGCAGTTTAACCTTGGAGCATCCACATCTACTTCAGTCTTACACTTGAAACTTAAAAGGGTCTCTCAGCCGTCAGCGACCAAAGAGAGAATATCTGCTGTCCACCATGTAATTTAAGCATCTGTACAACCTGCAGTGTGATGTGAGCTGAATCAAACTAGCATCATTAGTTGTGGAGGCGTGTTTGTCTGTTAAATCTCTGCGGTGGCATTTTCAAAGTGAGCATGGGGCACGATATTGGCTCAGGCTCAGAATTTGATTTAAACAAAGGGCAAAGTGTCCTGATTGCACAGTGAGGATAATGCATGCATAATGTATTTGCAATAGTAGTAGTTTAAACTAACTGTGTCACTTCTACAGGGTCACCTCAAAGTGCAATGACTGTACAGGGACTGGCACATCTACAAAAAAGACAACAAATTGAGCTCACATTCAAAGAAGCCAGTGAAACAACACGTTCAAAAATGAGAGGATAATGAAAGATTGGCTATGCTTTCTATAGGAAAATTAACCATGCTTAAGGATGAAAGACAAGCAGGGAGGGAAAAAAAATCTACCATTGAACGCAAACATCTATTTATGCAGGCTCACGCTTGCCTGGGAAGAGTAGATCAGCCCCTCAGTGTGTCAACACAGGTCTGACAGATCCCAGGATGCAGCAAATCTAATCCCACAAACGACATCCGGCCTCTCACCTCGTAGTGTGAGCAGAATTCCCCCCATAATACAGAAGTGACAAATTACGAAAATGAACATCACATATTTGTATTCAACATGGCAAAAATACAAGAAGGAATACAACAAATACCACAATTCTGAATCAAGTTAATTCAGACATCAAGTTTGTTTGTCTCTTTTTACACATTCAGCATGGAGGCAGGCGCAGCACCCACACGTCGCTGCTGTAAATCAGACTCCAAAACTGGCTGACATCATTTAATAGTTTTAATCACCAATTTATGCCAGCACACACAGTTAACACACAGCAAGACACCTGGACCACTGGGTTGTATGATTGTTAGAAATGCTTTTAAGTACCTGCTTAGGGTTTTGAATGATTACTGAGCCAGTCTGAATTACAATAGCTGCTGAGAAGATTGGTCCAATTATTGAGCTTGTTTGGAGGAAAAATGTATTTATATTTAATTATTGTCATGTAAAATTGTTCACATTTATCAGCACAGCACATTTCCAAGATTTTTCAGAGGCTTTGGGTGCTTTGTGACCCGATCATGATGAAACTGAAGAGCTTGTTAAAGTTGTGTGTGTGTGTGTGTGTGTGTGTTTGTGTGTGTGTGTGTGTGTGTGTGTGTGTGTGTGTGTGTGTGTGTGTGTGTGTGTGTGTGTGTGTGTGTGTGTGTGTGTGTGTGTGTGCGTTTGTATGTGTTGGGGGGGGGGGGGGGGTCTGGGTTTTATATATGAATTGTGTGTATTGTTGTCCTGGGTGATGAATTACTCTTGCTGAGATTAATGAATGAAGTTGTATTGAATCAAATTGAATATGAAGATTTTATTATCATTTTGTTTTTCTTACAGGCTGCTTCTAAGATTACATTTTATTTGGAATAGCTATAGGTCCACAAATGGTAGAGTAATGTTTAGCCATGAATATGCTTACAATTAGTCACTTGTGTGACTATGGGATCATAATAGTGGATTCAAAGATTTTAAAGCCAAAGTGAGATCAAATTTGATCTGAAATGTATACATTGTCCATCAAGGAGTTGAGACAATGCAGTGGATTATATTACTGTATTCAACTTTAAGACGATCATCATAATCTGTGGATTACTATTTAAAGGTTACCTTCCCAAAGATACTGCGTCTCAGAAACACTTAAAATTTAAAAGGAAAGTGAGGCTACATTTGAACCATTACATCCATTTCACTGTGGAGAGCAGTGCTCAGAAACAATGTTAATCACAGTCCAACAACATACAAAAGAAACCATCAAAAATCGTCTATCATAAGGGGCCTCTTAAACGGCAGCATAAAGAGAGAGATAATGGGAAGACTTGGGAGGTCCCTAGAGGGGGATGCCTTTGAAAATTGGGGTCAGCAGCATCTATAGGAGGAGCTCATCTTCCTACCCCATCTCCTCCTCCAACAGTCACTGTCTAATGACTTTCCCTCTCTCTTACAGTAATACTGTACTCTCCAACATGTTCCCAGTTTACACAACCACAACTTAACCCTCTACCCTTCCCCCTCTGCCCCCTTGCCTCGATCTCCCCCTGTCTCCTGCAGGGGTGCTGACACATATACCCCAGCAGGTGCTGGACGCGCGGGGAGACACGCTCTCTAATTGGTCCTTGGTGGAGTCACAGCTGTTGCCCCCAACCACAGCCTGGTATGAGCTCTAGCGCCTGCCCCTAAATCGACAGCTCACTATTGTTCTCCAGAGAAGCAAAGCACAGCTCCAATCCATTATAATGACTACCCATGCAAACCATACAGTATTTGCTATTCACTGTCAAGTTATGTCAATAGGAAAGCACTTAATGCCATTTAGTAACTGAATCTTCATTTGCACCATCTCATTCAGTAAAATCCCACCAGTCTTATTTTTTTTTACTGTTCTTGTTAAGTATCTGCCTTTCATCTTTAACCCTGATGTCCAATCTCTTAATGACACCCCCAGTTCTCTTTCTCTCTCTCTCTCTCTCTCTCTCTCTCTCTCTCTTAGGTTGTGCCAAGGTCAAAGAGAAGGCAGATTTACAGTGGATCAAACTGCGTCAAATAAGCTCCAACAGAGGGTAACCACACATTCCTACCCTCTGTGGGTGCAATTCAAGTTCAGTCACATTTCTGGAGAAAATAAAACTGTAATTTGTGCTGGCATGCAAAATTAGAGATGTGGGGGAATAGAGGTGGTTTAAAACATACAGGCTAGGGAAAACAACACCAACAGTAATGAGCAAAGCAACAGAAAGGTATCAGGCTTGTTTTAGACCTACAGCACATCACCCTTCTTACACACAATGACCCACAACTCAACTATCTTTAAAAACACCATCAAACCAGTATTCTCAGCTTTCAACACTTGTAAACTGGGAACACTGACAACTATTACATTTTAACCTCTTTGTCAAATTAGAGCCAGGAAAACAAGCCAGTCAAACAATACAACACTTAAACAACATCAACACTTCAAGCTATAGAAACAGTTCATAATTGAATTAGGTCTTTTATTGTATGTGGGAGGGGGTGTATGATGGGTAATTATGGTGCAGGATCAGTCTGCCCACTGGAGTGTGGATCCCACAGGATACAGACGTGCTCAGACAAACAGCTATTTAAATCTTGACAATAGACGGATCTAAATCAGGCTGGTACAAACAAACGACCGCCTTAATGAGGGTCCAAAAATGACAGAATCTCCCTTTCTGTAAACAAATGAAACAATTGACCTCACTCATCTAAATCCAATGCAGAATCTGAACGCCTAGATACATCTTCTTTTTTTTTTTTTTAAGGAAGTGACTTACAAACATCCTACAGTGAATATTAATCCTCCTTCATGAATATTTCTATTACAAGGAAATCACTCTGGAATACTGAAGCCAAGAAAGACATACTTAAGTCATCATCACTTCCATTCTCCGGTGAAGTGAAGTGAAAATGTAAATGAAGACACAGGACATTAATGAAAATGGAGCAGTACACCACAGCGAGGCAGGTCTCTCCTCACTGCACTGTTTTTCACTCACTGGGTGCAGTCTTCAATTACAGAGAGTTATCTAACAGTCTCACCTGACACTGAGATCCTCATGGAGGCCTCCAGGGGCCGGTTGTTATCCAGGGCCTGGCTCAGTTGGATGTCTCCCGTTGTTTGGTTCAAGAGGACTAGGTTCAGCTCGTTGCCCATCTCGAAGCTGTAGTGGAGCTGATCCGAGACATCGGGGTCATGGGCGGGGATGCGGCCGATCACTCCAGTAGGGAAGCTGCTTGATTTGTCAGTCACATAGTTGTTGAAGATGATCTGGAAGTTTTTGAGCACGGGCACGTTATCGTTTTTGTCAACAAGTTTGAGGTGAACTGTGGCACGGCTGACCAGAGGGGCAGAGGTCGCCTGGACCACAATAACATACTCAGACCTTGTTTCATAGTCCAGGTCCACTAATGCCGTCAGTTCTCCAGAGAAGATGTCCAGCTGGAACACCTCTGGGATGTTTCCCTCCACTATCTGATACATAATCTGTGCATTACTCCCTTCATCTGGATCTGTGGCTGCTATATGTGCAACCACAACACCTATGGGGCTGTTTTCTTCCACCATGATGTCAAACTCATCTTTCTCAAACACTGGGGGGTTGTCATTCACATCTAGGATTGTTACTTGGATGTTTATTGGTGTTTTCAGAGCAGGAACACCTTTATCTACAGCGAAGGCCTGCAGGTTGTAAACAGGCACATTTTCTCTGTCTAGTCTGCGCAGCGTGCGAACAATACCAGAGGTGGATTCAATTATAAAATCTCCATCACCGTCTTCCCCACCCTGGAAGGTGTAGAAAACACGGCCGTTCAGCCCGGAGTCTCGATCGGTGGCAGAAACCTGGACCACGCTGGTGAACACTGGCACATCCTCCATCACAGAGCCTACATAGTGGTCTCTAAGGAAGCGGGGAGAGTTGTCGTTCACATCATTTACCAGAATCTCCAGATAGGTGGTGTCAGACTTCTGTGGGATGCCGTTATCTCGAGCAGTGATGGCGAGCGTATAGGAAACCTGGTCCTCATAGTCCAGCTCCATCTGTGTGGTAACAGCGCCCGTGTCAGAGTCGATGTCAAACTGAGGGATGCTGTCGTCCATAAAGTAGGTGATGCGAGCGTTCTCACCTGTATCCTCATCTGTGGCACTTATAACTACAACAATGGTGCTCACCGGCCTGTCCTCGTTGATGTTGACAGTGTAATGTGAGCTCTGAAACACAGGCCGGTGTGTGTTGGCGTCTGTGACATTAACAAACACCTTGGCAGTGTCAAAGCGTGTGCCATCACTTGCAGTTACTGTGAGAACATATTGGCGTTCGAGTTTGTAGTCTAAAGGCAGCGCCAGTGTAATGAGCCCCCCTCCGCTCTGGCTGGTGATGGAGAATCTGTTACGAGTGTTTCCGCTGGATATCTGATATGTCACCACACTGTTGCTGTCCTGGTCCACAGCTGACACCGTCACCACGCTGGTCCCCACATTTGCATCTTCATTCAGTCGCATGTAATACTCCTTCTGAGTGAACTCAGGGTTGTTGTCATTGACGTCAAGAATAGTCATACTAATACTGGCTGAAGAGGACATGACAGGGTAGCCGTGATCTCGGGCCTCCACTCCAAAGTTATAAAAATCTACACTCTCCCTGTCCAGCTCGGCTGCTACTACAATCCACCCCGTGCTGTTGTTGATGGTGAAGGGGAAGTGTGGCGTGGTCTCAGTGAGTCGATACTCTAGCCTGGAGTTATCTCCGGAGTCTGCATCAACTGCCTGGATGTGGATGATGGAGTAGCCCAGTGGCACGTTTTCAAGCACGGTGGCCTGGAACGGGGTGCTTACAAAAATGGGGGCATTATCATTAACATCCAACACCTGCACAGTAACCAAGCCACTGATGTTGGACAGTGGAGGGCGTCCTCCATCTTGAGCTCGGATTCTCAGAGTATATTCTTTGTTTGCCTCGTAATCAAGGTGGCTCACCAGGTCCATTTTACCTGTCTGAGCATCGATATAAAACTGTCCCCTAGTGTTTCCACTCATGATGCTGAAGTGAACCATAGCGTTGCTGCTTTTGTCCTGATCTGTGGCGGTCACCTGCAGGATCTCTGTGTTAGGGGCCATGTCCTCTGGCACCTGAACCACATAGCGTTTCTCGCTGAACTGGGGAGCATTATCATTGTCGTCCTCTACCACTATGTGAACAGTAGCTGTGGCACTACGGGGCCCGGGGTCACGACCTTGGTCATTTGCCTGAACTAACAGCATATATGCTTCCACCTCCTCTCTGTCTACCAGGCCTTTGGTGCGGATTACACCAGACCTTGAATCAATCTCAAATACATCATTGGACCCGTTGTTGTTGAGGATGTTGTAAAAGATGTTACCATTAACTGGTGCGTCCCCATCAGTGGCCCTCACAGTTAACACCTCATAGCCTATTTCTAGATTCTCCCTGATGCTTTCCTTATAATCCTCCTGCTCAAAAACAGGGTCATGATCATTAGTGTCACGGACTGTGATAGTGAGGGTTGCCATGGCTGTACGTCGGGGCGTGCCGTGGTCAACTGCGGTCACACGAAACACATGTGTGTCTTTAGTCTCCCGGTCCAGCACCTCCACTGTGGACACAGCACCATTGACTGGGTCCACAGCAAAAAGATTGTTGGAGCGGCTATCAAAAAGAGCTTCTATAAAATACTCCAGCCTGCCTGCCTCCCCCTCATCCACATCCACTGCTTTCAAAACAACAACAGGAGTGCCTGCAGGCTGATTCTCGGCCACAGATACTTGGTACATTGGAGGCTGAAACTGTGGGTTGCTGTTGATGCTTCTCCTCCTCCTGCTCACAATCCCTGAATCTGACTGAGACGCCTTCTCTAATAGCTTCTCTATGTGACCCTGCCTAAAGGGGCCCTGTCCCACACGCCAGTGGATGGAGATGGGGTTCACTTTAGATTTTAACTCATTTTCTGTGAGTACATCACAGAGCATGTCCAGCTCGAGGAGTGTGTCCTGCCTCCAGCACAGCGTCTCCGACACAAACAAGTCCCCCCCAGAGAAGTAAAAGTCACGGCTGTTGGTGACTCTGCAGCGGGTCGGGGCTCCAGGTAGCAGACCCCCCACTGCGAATAAAGCAGAGCCCGCCTGGTGGCACTCTGCGCGGTGCTGGCTATGGGTGCTAAATAAACTGAGGACCTCCATGTCCCACTCAGGTTTTCTTTTATGCTTGTTTGAACAGTTCCTACCGTGAACGTGCACGTTGTACTGGCTGGTGATGAGGTGCCTGTAGCCGGAGCCAGCACCTGCAGAGTCCGTGCAGTCCGCCACAGTGTACACGGTGAAGGGGTTTGAGCGCAGCGCGGGGCACTTTATCGAGTCAGAAACAAACACAATGCCTGCCGCCGAGTCGGTCTCCAGAAACCGCTCAGTGAATTTCGGAGCGAGTACCTGATCCAAAGTACACCGCGCGTCCTGCTCCACACCGGCCACCACTGTCCTTGGCTCCACATCCTCACTGATGTGAACGGTGTAACAATGCGCCAGCGAAACCAGTTTACACCACCAGAAAATCAACAACAAATCCCATTTAACGAAGTGCATCGCTCCTCAGTTTGTGTTCAGCTGGGTCTCGGAGTGGGAATATCTGCAGCTCCTTTATTCCTTTAAACTTTCCTCCTGTGAGTTTCCCTTTGTTGCAGAAGAGCCATGCTCTCGGCGGGCGCACTTCTCCGGTTGGTTTTAAAAGGTAAACCCGCTGTAACCTTGTCCGGAGCTGCTCTCTCTCTCTCTCTCTCATACACACATACACACACACTCACACACGCCGACAACAACAACAGCACCTCCGCTACGTCCGCGCAACTCCGCATGAATGGTGAAAATGGCTCCTGCTCCCCCTGCGCCTTGAGGTTCCTCATTATCATAAACCTGTGTGTGTGTGTGTGTTTGTGTGTGTGTGTGTGTGTGAGAGAGAGAGAGAGAGAGAGAGAGAGAGAGAGAGAGAGAGAGAGAGAGAGAGAGAGAGAGAGAGAGAGAGAGAGAGAGAGAGAGAGAGAGAGAGCGCTGTTAGGGGTCTGAGGACTTGACAGAAAGAAACCCTGCCATTGGAGATAAATGGTCACTTCCTAAAAGCTTCATTCATTTACAGAAACGGAAAACAAAAACATTTAGACAAAACAGCTACATAAGGTCATTTAATAAGACTTTTTTTTTTTTTTTTTACTTTCAAAACACTTTTCTTTTTTTTGTACTGCTGACTGTTGCATTTTACGCTGCTCTAAGGGTCTTATATGTTTCTGTTTTATAAAAGACATAATGGTCTGTGGGGTGTAATACTTCAAATGACAAAGTGAAAGAGCTTTAAGGTTGTGTGGCAGGGGGCTTAATACATGACCCATTATCCTAAACCATCCACATCTATTCTATGACTAACATGTTTACTTCTATCCACCACACATCTCCAAATAAAGGGGTTTACTCATTAACCTGCAGACATTCCTCAGATTTTAGGTTTTGAGTGATCTGGTTTTAACTCAAAACACAGAGAGAGGTGAAGGTGCTCTTTCACTGTTTGTTCAAAATCTGCCGAACAGAAAGGAGAACACGTTTAGAGTGAAATCAAACCAATTTAAATGAATTCACCTGTTGTTTTCAGGTAATCTAACAGTTTTCTGTTTTCCGGCTAATTCATGGTTTTGTCCATTTCGAGACCCTGTTTCAGAACAGGAGCAATAATTTAATAGAAATGTACACTGGTGGATCACAAGGGGCACGTTGGCCCAAACACATTATAGTTACTAGTTACATTATTCAGTTAGAGCGGAATACATTTGGAGGGAAACAGATAAACGCTTCTAGACTGGATACAAACCTGTGCAGTCTTTGATAAAAACTCCTGTGAAACTTGGAGCTCATCTGATGTGCTGAGTTTCAGCTACACCTAGTGGACAAACTGCTGTCACACAGCTGGAAACTGCTCACCGCATTATTTTGTGTCCATAAATTTGCATTTCTGAATGAAAATACAATTTATTGCTGTGATGCTTGAATAAACTAATCACAAAAAATCTGGAGCTTTCAGTCATATTACTGAATGTTGCATTTTCCATTTTTTCCTGAGCATTTTAAGGACTTTTTAAATCATGGCTTAAAATCGTGTCCTTGACTTTGGAGACAGAATCTTTAAAATAAGTAGAAAAAAGCAGCTGCCTGTCAGTAAAAAAACAATCAAACAAAAAACAACAGGGGTTTAAAAAAGGGAAACCTTAAACAATCATAATAATGTGAATCAAGTGTCATGATAGACGTGACTAGTTCCACCATCTAATCATTTTATACAGATAAAGTGGTGCATGTTCTTTGAAGGTTGAAGGAAATATATTCAAATAATAATAATATAAAAACAAATGTAGATGTGCTTTGTATTCCTGCTTTGATTTGTTTTAAATAGTATTCCCTCTTTACTTTAATGGTAGAAATTTCAGTCTAATGTATCAAACATAATGAATGTGAATGAGATAATTCAACAGGTTTACTTCAGCTAGTCGTAATTTAAAGATGTTTTTGGTGCAAGGAGAGAAAAATGCAGATTTTATTAGTAATCTAACATTTTAGAACACTGTGCCTTTAAAGGAAATACAGGAAAACGTGTTAACACACCTTAAATACCTTAATTGCAATTATAACTCTTGAATGAAGGCAGGTCATTTTATACTGAATATCAAGCTGCATTTATTAACTACAGGTGATCAGCCTATCAGCACTTTGATACACAGTTTTCTGTCAACATGATACAACTAACATTACTTCAGAGGCCAAAATATCTGTCGCTGATAAAAAGTAAAATTATTTGATCATTAAAAGGGGAAGAGCATCAACCATCAAACTGAAGCTACAAAGAGCAACAGTGGCTACAAGCTAAAACTGTATTACAGGGATATCAGGTTTTAGAACTAGATCAATAAATTGCCCGGCTGATATATATACAGAAAGTATCTATCACAGTTCGTTTATCGAATGGCACTGACATTTTTGTTTTTTGACTGTAAAATTCTTTCAAAAAACCAAAAACCTTATTTAAGGAATCCTTTGTGATTTACTATTGTACTATTTTAATGTCGGTCTTGTTACTGCTCTGTGTTGAGTGTCTTGCTTTGTATTGTAATGCTTTCGCCTTGCCTGTCAAAGCACTTTGTATACTGTTTTTAAAAAGGTGCTATATAAATAAAGTTATTATATTATTATTGTCTGATATATCAATAAGGATTGAATGAGTCATAGATAATGAAAGTCATGCTGCTGAGGTGGCGAGCGGTCTAATGTGACCCACTTTTGTGACTTGTAGCAGCTCACTTTGATAAATAGTGAAGAATAAAATCAGAACAAGAGTAGCTTTTTACTGTTTTTATTGTTGCTGGAGGCTCTAATACAATATGAATCATAAGCTTTACAAAATAAAAACCAAAAACAAAATACAACAAAAGATTCCCCTCCAAAATGGAAACGTTCAAAGGTTTCCACTGAAACACAAAGACAAACTGTGACCCCCAACAAAGACATATAAGGTGAGGAGAGAGAAGAGTTGAAGAAGCTAAACAGAGGGGGAGGCAAACTGTCATGTTATACACAGTGTAGAGGGGGGTTGGGGGGGTTGGGTTGATGACATGGGTGTTCTCAGTGAATATAAGAGTCCATCCCCGTGTTTGATAAGTCAACGTTTCCGCTGGCTGCAGCCCCATGCTCCCACACAGGCTCACATGCATGAGGACAGCGTGGAATGAAGAGTAAAAACTTTCCGAAGGCCACCCTCGTGTTCGCACCGTTACATTGCCCAAAAGAATGAGTTACACTGACAGTTATAATTTTTTTTACAAATATATCTTGGGGGAGGAAGGAAGGGAGGGGGAGGGTAGGGCTGTTGACAAAAATAGATGCAAGAAAATTTTTTTGATGTACAGAATTATGACAGCCCCGCCGAGTCTACACCACCTACAGCGCAGTCTGTGTCTGTCTCCTCATCACAGAGGAAGAGCAGGGCTAGAAATCGCTCGTTTCAAACTGACAAGAGGACACATCAGCTGTGAGAACATCAGGGATTATTACTACAATGACCCTCACACACTGTAAGATTATCATTAACCGTCGTAATACTATCATTATATTCATAACGTGGAGGAGAAGAGAGGGGTGAAGAGGGACAGAGAGAGAGAGTGTGAGTCAATGGCTTCATGGCATATGAGATGCATGAAAACAAAAAACCTGACAGAAGAAAAAAAAAAACAAATAAAAAGCTAAGCATTTTCTCCTTTTATGTTTTTTCCACAAATAAACAAGAGTGCAGCACTGAAGAGGCATGGAGGGAGAGACGTAGAGAAACAGAGAAAAGATGGCAGAGATGAGGCGGAGAGAGAGAAAGAAAGAGAGAAAGTGAGAGAGAGAAACAGACGGAAGAAAAACCACAGTAGCATCTCTAGCTTTGGTGTTTGCGTTTGAGCGCCTCCATCAGGTCGACCTTCAGAGCCTCCTGCTTTGACTTGTCAGCCAAAGTCTGAACACTCCTGTGTGGGGAAAACACAGAGAGAGGGAACACAAGTGAGTGTGTGCAAGATCAAATACAAAAAACAGCGAGAGAGATGGGAAAAGTTTCTCCAGAGAGACGGAAACACGCACAGTCTGTAAGTTTACAAGTAAAAGTGAATCTATTTAGAATAAAAACGTTAGTTATGCAAACATCACAGTCCAACCCTACTCTGTGGAGAGAAGATGGTTAGAAAGACAGTCTGAAAAATGTGCATTATCACACACATTAAATGTATAAACACTCCACACATGAAACATTAATGTCAGGCAAATTAAACCAGGATTTACAGTTATGTTGTCATGCAGCTAAAATGTCTTGAAGCAGCGTTCACCATCTGTTATATTTTGCACTTTGTTGTTATTTTAAGATGTATTATGAACTGAGAACAAATTTAAAGAGTTTTATGTGCAAATATAAAACTAAAAAAAACACAAACAGCCACACCTTTTGCTTTCATTTTATATTTAGGTCATGGAGTTCCTGAACAAAATAATATAATGCAGTAAATACTTGTGATGATCAGATTTTTCTGTTTCTGTTTCCTGTTGCACACATTTCTACAATGTGTTTTCCTTTGGCAGGACATGGAGCCATGTGCAGGATAAACACACCATTTAAGAAAACCTTATTAGGGCAACAAACTGCAAAACATCAGTGGTGGGGGCTGCTTTGAATATTCTGACATGTTTAGTGTGTCGCTCTCTCACAGAGATCATCTGTTAGAATAAAAGATAAATGAAACCTGCACAACATGCCTGCACAACTGCTCAATCTTCAGCACTCTGAGGAGCATGCAAATATCTTCATACAGGATACAGTCACTCTCTCACACACATACAGAGTGATCTGTGAGCTTGAAAATTAATAACCATTACATGTTTGACTTGTCTCACTTTATATTCTACTTTCATTAGTCTGTGATTAAAACTGCATCATTAGCCTGAATCTTACTTGGCCTCGCAAACTGATGTTTATCACTTGTGGTGTGAGTCTCACAGTAGGTTGTTACATGGCGTGACCAAAACTTTACGAAGATGTAGAAACTGTGGAGTGCTACAAGTAACTTGGTATGAACTATGTTTTGAACTTTGAACCATTATGGAAGGGCGTAAAAGCATTAGTGAGCACCTGCCTTAATTGACACATTTTAGGTGGCTGATCCATGTGTGAAATATGGATTTCAATCCAATCCAATCCACTTTATTTATATAGCTCGATTTTAACGAAGACTTAAAATAAGACTGTATTGATTTCCAGATGAGAAATTCACAATAGTAAAAGATTCAAGTTTTTATTATTGTGCGATTAAGACCTCCTCATTTTTATTACACTATAACCTTCTTCTTGCTTCCCCACTCAGCATGACACAAGCTCTTCCTGTTCCTGGTTTTATGCATTTTTATCATCATATCAACCTTTTATTGTGTTCCGCATAGTGTGTGTATAGTAGCAGCACTTTTAACGTCCTCAAGTGTTTTCACAGTTTGTTATCTTGCAGCAAAAATCAACTTCCTCTTGTAGGACAATAAAGATTAGAACTGAACTATATTGTGGAGCAGCTATTGACATTTTTTTTTATCATTACTTAACCTGCCTATTATGTCTACAGTTAATTGTTCAATATCTAAAGTTTTTTTTTTGTAGAAAAAGAGTAAAAACAAAAAAAAAGTTTAAAAAAAGCCCACCACAATTCCCTGGAGCACAAGAAAAGCAGTAAATTCTTACATTTTGAGAAGCGAGAAGCAGGAAACAGGACGTGCAGGTTTAGCACAATTGCTAAATAAATGACTCAAACGATGAGTTGATTATCAAAAATGGAAGCCAATTAATGTTCTGTTCTTTGATTTACCAAATCATTTGCTAATTGTTTCAGGTTCATTATATTATTTGTTAAACATTATTAGTATTGTTTGTTTGTAGTTTATTAAATTAAACATTATTTTAAAGGTCTTTTTTAAAAAAAGTAAAAGTGTGTTACAGCTCCATCTTCCTACAATATGCAGGCTAAATTAGAATAAACTAACTTCAAATGTTCAAGTTCAGTGTAACAATTTTATTCAGGCATCTTTATGTTTTCAGCTCATTATTTGATTTTTGCCTTTCAGCTGTTTTCTTCTGAAAAGCTGAGTGAGACATCTGAGAGACAGCAAAGAGGAACACCTTGTTAAGTGCAATAAGGGATGGGAAACATTTTCCCCAGTTTTATTTTATACTTACCCACACACATAAACACACACACACGCACACTTTCCATGCCAGGATGTACCTCTGACCCTAGTCAATGAAGATCTGACGCTGGGTGAGGACCTGCGACAGCTCCTTCTGGAGCTGCCGATACTTTTGGTTATCAGGCAAAGACTCAATAGATCTGGAGCACAGAGGAGAGGCAGCGGGGGAGGAGAGGTGACAGAGGGATCGACATTGATAAGAATGGCAGCAGAAATGTGGAGAAAAATGCAATAAAAATAAGGTTGACAGGAGAGGTTGAAGAGAGGGATAAAAAGAGGAGGGAAAAAATGAAACTGAAAACATGAGCAGCAAAGGTTGGTTCAAATAAGATAAGAAATGACAGAATTGACACAAAAGAGGTACGAAAATATCTGTTAAACAGGTCAACAGATGGAGACACAAAGGTAAAGTGACTCAGCACACAGTAAGAATGGTACAACTAGAACAACAGAGCTGCTGCAGATGCTGATGACGGCCGTGCTGTAAAAGGAGAGACAGTGATTCAAGTCATCCAAACAGCTCATGTAGCTGTACCTTAGTCCGTTGACGATGTCCTTGGTCTTCCCAAAGTAGATTTCATTCAGTGTGGAGCGAATCTTGTTCTCCATATCCTGGAACATGAGGAGGTTTTCTTTTTAACTTTTAACATTCGTACATGAATATTTCATTAGTCGACTGAAATTTATAGAATGACTGCTTTAGATAGGAAAGTTTAAAAAAAAAACAGGGTATTATACTGACTTCGACAAGGCGGCCAATGTTGGCAATGTGGGGTGAAGACTCTCCAACTGTCTCATCTTTTTCCATCTGTGAAGAGGAGAGAAATTGAGTTAATGGACGATAACAGCGCAGCTCGACAAATCAGCTAGCAGCATTTTTCTGTTCAGCTCAACAGCATACCTGTCTTGTAAGGCTGCCTCCCAGGTTCATGGTACCGGAGCCGGTCTTGGTTGTCTGGAGCCACAGCATGACGGTGGAGGTGAGTTTGTAGTGAGCAGTACGTCCACTGGATTTCTCCTGATCGCACACCAGAAACAACACGCAATGAGACAATACTCAAAACTGTTTAAACTAAACTAGAAAGTCTTACACTGCATCACTGTCTCAGACTCATGGTGCATCTCCGACATGTCACTGATGTTAACAATCGCCTGCAAACATCATGCAAAAGTTTTGTTTTTGCACATCCTGACAACAATTTGTTGTTTATTGACTCCTGACGGATTAGAGAAATCCCCTCTCCCCTTACAGTGCAAAAAAATGATTTGAATAAATAGTTCCAACACTTTATCTAAAATTTATTTTGTTTCTGTTGGTTTTTGTTTTCAGGAGAGGTAACTATTTTTGTCTTTAAAGCCACTCTTGGTAAATGTCCTGTCACTACGATTTTAAACAGCTATCAGAACAGATCATCAGGATGGAAAATCTGCAGTGTCCTAAGTTTGTTCTGAACTTGGAAAAACTGAATTTTTGTATTAAACACCAGGAGTTTGGAGTAATTTACAAGACAGACTTTCCTGTACACCTGTCAAGTCCTGTGTAGTCTGTTAACTACACTACGCTTTAATTTTAGTCTCTCTTGTAAAAGATAATATATCTCACCTGATGAACAGTAAAAGTTAGATGGACAATTTACCTGAGCATTATTTATTATTGTGTTACTTCTGTATTAATTAAACCTTTATTTATGCCCTTTTATCCTGATTTTTGGGGCTGCAAACGAAATTCCGTTGTGTTTTTATATGCAATGACAATAAAATATCTATCTATCTATCTATCTATCTATCTATCTATAACAGACCTCCAGGTTTAATATATAATGAAGTAAATCTCTCTATATATCTCTCTCCTGGCCTGGGAACGCTTTAGGATTCCCCAGAGGAGCCAGAGAGCATTTCTGGGGAGAAGGATGTCTGGGTTTCCTTACTCAGGCTAATGTCATTTACAAAATGTATGAAGTCTAAATAATAAATGAAATAAAGAGGGCAGCATAAAATTCAATGGCAACCTGTTTTATATCAGCTGATTCTCACCTGCACCTCCACCACGTGGATGGAGTCCCAGCACCCTTTGATCTTCTTGGATCCATCACCGGCCTTCTTGATGAGAATAACTCCAGCGAAGCCATGATCCAAGTCCCAGAGGTACACAGAGGACACACCACCCTCAAAGTACCTAAAACCATCAAAGATATCATAAATCACAAGAGCGTGACGCTGACAGTTTATTAAAAACTCCTCCATGTGATTGCCTCGCTGGTACTCACAGGTCTCTGTACTGGTCAAAGGCATTATTGGCTTCGACCTCAAGTTTCCTCAGGCGAGCCGAAGGCATGGCACCGTCTTCGATGGGAGGCTCATACTTATTACTCCACGGGGATCTGATGCACAGAAATCAGAGTTAATGTGCATCAAACTCAATGATCAGTTGCAACAGCAATTTATATGATAAACATGTCTGACAGTCTGACATCAATCCTGACTGAGCATGAAATGAGTCTAAACCTTTTGGAAGCTATATTATTTTAAATATAGTGAAAAAGTAAAATTGAAAGTTTCCAGACTTTGTCCCTGTGAGTCACCATCTTGTCATGACACTGTAACACAAACACAAACCATCCCACTGGTTTCTCTCCTGTCTGCAGGTCCAACTAGTCAAACATTACTGAAGAATTAATATCAAACTGTGTGTTGGAGTTTGTGAGCTCCAAAATCCGAGTAGATACAATTTTATTAATGTTTAACCAGACAATTTAATCTATAACTCAACTTTTGTAGAAAATGAAAATCAGACCAAATTAAATTATTATTATCTACATTTTAAACATGTCTGGAAGGGATCTTTAAAGAAATGTGTGCACACAAGTGACAACCTTCATCCATTTATAGAAATAATTTAGTACTTTGCTTTTAGGATGATGCTTTCAGAGTTGGTTTCTCTTTGGAAATGTAAATCATTGCTGCACAACCTACTCTCACATCTGGCTGCTGATGTTTTGGGGTATTTTCGAATTTACTTGTGTGTCTCATCAATGAATGGTTTCAGATTGGTCCTATTTGTTGTATTTCACTCATTTGGGGATTTAAACAACCATTGGGTTGTTTTGGGGACTATTAAGTTTTCTTTATATGGTTTGGAGATTTTATTCATGCTTCATACGTAGTGTGTTTCACAACTGTGATGTATTTTGAGACATGCATTTGTTTTATGGCGTTTGTCTATACTCTTTCTTGTTGCTGACTTAATTGGTCAGGACACTCTTAAAAAGGAGACATTTAATCTCAATTAGGTTTTCCTGGTTCAATAAATGTTAGCACTTAAATATAAGCAAGCCATAAAACTGGCCATTCATACATTCAATAAAAGTGGATTTTTTATCCAATTTAATTACCAACTATTAGCAAGTCAGCTAGAACTTTAGTTTGAGTCACTGCCTGTGGCCCAGTATCTAATGACATATCTTTATAGTGTGCTTCCTTGTCTGTGACTAAAAGTGCAGACATAAACTCAACCTGTAGGAGTCGCCGTCTCGGTTGTAATCACAGAGCAGATAGTCTTTCCCCACCACCTTGTCTCGGGCAATCTTCAGGGGCTGGTCCACAGAAGAGAGGAGGTCCTCACACAGACTGGGCACCTGAACACAAAAACAGGAAGAAAAAGCTCAACACAACACCATGATGTTGCTTTACTGCACACATTCGTCAAAGCAGCTGCTGCTCAGCCACTAAAAAAGTTTGCAGCACGCCTCAACTACGCAGACACTTGATTAAAAGTATTGTGTGTCCTGAGAGTGAGGCAAGAGATGCACAAAGAAGCTGTTTTTGTCACTTCTTGTTACAGAGGCCAACTTTTTTTTAAACTTCCCGGCACTGTAAAGGAAAAGACTAGTCAGAAAAACAAGAGGATCCTGGCATTTGATATCCTTATTCAGGTTTTAAAAAATGACTTTGTGTTCCCGTCTTTCTCTCACATTCCTGCTTGACTCAATAAACAGAGGTTACTGAGTGGAGCAGGAATAAAATATCAGTGGGAAACATAATATCTAGACGATAAGGGGGTACAAATTACTTCTCACAGACTGACAAGGACCCCTCCTCTATGTCCTCTGCATCAGAGCATAAACACAAAGGAGGCCCTGTTTTCCTTAAAAAGCCCCCCACACCCACTCACTGACACACACACACACACACACACACACACCTGGCAGTAGACCGGGTGAGACGAGGAAGGGAGGGTGGAGGGGGACCAGTGAGTGTGGCAGAGGAGAAAATGGAGAACAGAGAAGAGACAAACAGGAAAGAGGGAGGTGATTTCAGGCGATTCTGAATCGCCAGGAAGAGTTTGAGCAGAGATGGTGGAGCCAAAAAGAGCCTTGCAGTGGACGTGATTGACAGCTGTGATAATAATCACTAACAACCGAACACAGGGAAATGGGTGAGGAGAGAGCCGATGCCCACGGGGAGAGAGGTTAAAAGGTGAGGGAAGAGGAAGGTGAGCAGGTGGGGGTCTGGCAGGAAACGAAGGGATATACCCATAAAACAAGGTACCATGCAAACACTGGTAAAAGTGTGATTTGATTTGTGTCTGATTTAGCTTCATTTGTCGGACTCAGCCGGCACTGCTGAGCGCCGAGGATTTTCTTATGACATTTTTTGTTCAGAAAAATGTAGAGAAAGAACCAATTTATTTATCTTGCAGGCAGGAATTCAATTTACCTGAGTTGTTACCAAGTGAGAACAGAGAATTTAGGAAAATTGTGACTTATACACTGTCCAAAAAATATGATCACACAAAAGTAACAAAAAATATCAAAAAGATTAAATGCTGGGAAATGTGAGAATTTGTTTTATATCACATCAAAGACATTTGAAGAAATCACTCTTTGCTTTAGAAAATTGTCTCTGCGTTTTTTAAAAGTGTTTTCTGACGTTTTATCTGCAAAACAATATTCAAAGAACATAATCTGCACATTAATCTACAAACTGCTGATGCTAGTAGACCTAGTATACTTCAGATCTGCGAAAAGGACAGAAACACAGTACAACTCTTACACAACATTTACAGGCTGATTTAACAAAAAAGAAATGCATTCACAATATATCAGCACAATTACAGTTGAAAATGGGGAAATATGCTGATCAATGTTTCCCAAAGCCCACAAAAGTCCAAAAACTAGACATGTTCAGTTCAACATAATTTAAGAAGCTCAGACAGGAGAATCAGTAGCCAAAAAATGCACCACAATGTAATCATTATCATCCATATCATTATGGTTATTGCTATTATGTTGTTGTTGTTGGGTTTTTTTTAGCAATAGAGCAATATAAGCAAAACCTGGGAGCAGAACAGCTTCACTCTGAGTTACAAATCAAATGTTCACCAGTTGCTACTGGCCTGCTAACTTATCTGGTCTCTATTTCCCATAGACCAGCAGTTTTGCATTGCATTAAAAGGTGATAAAAGCCTCCCACCTTGAGTGTGTGTGTGTTGCCTGTGAGGATATCTGACAGGATAAGCAGAGACAGTAACTCACCAGGTCAATGAGGTCACTGAGGTTCTTCTCGATCTGCTGAGGAGGCAGACGCCTCATCAGGTCCAGGGCACAGTCCAGCTGCTGGTCATTCTGAAACACACAACCAGCAAAGAAAAAGACTTAATATACTTTCCTATCAGATTACAGTTAAATACATTACCTCAATTGTTTACAACTCAGCAGCTTTCTCATCAGTTTGGGATCATATTCATTAAATGTGCCACATGCAAGCTGTCATTTGCAACGTCAGATCAGTTTCTGTTCTATCATTCTGAGAGGTTTCACTCGTCAAAATGAACACAATAAGCCTGCGAGGACCGTGTAGGACTCACCACTGTTTCTGAAACTTGATGCTACCATTTAAAGGTTTGCTGTTATGCTGCTGAAAGTTTGTAATGTTTCAATTTGTTTTGTTGCAAACAAACAAAAAGACAAAAACAAAAAAAGTGAATATTGTTGAAGAATGCTTTTCTAACAATGAAATAGTTATTTTAGCACCAAAGATAATCCACATTCTTAGATTAACAAATTCTTGCAAATAAAAACAAAAAGAAAAGTTAACTCTGAAGACAGTCTCACCATCTTTTAGACAACACATTGCTCTGGTAGAGTTTCTGCACCCTAACTGAACCCTAACCCAGCTGAAGGAAATAAGAGGCTAATAAGCGTTTGATTGAATCTGTTCAGTACCAACAATACTAAACATATAATCAGAAATGTCCTAAATCAAACTGTAAGAGTGTCATCAGAGCATGTTTTAATTTATTGGTATTGGTATATTGGATTTTTTTGTCTGATCAAACTCCATCTTCTTTTTTTGCTTGTTTCTAACTTCAAACCTTGTATCCATCTGTAAAAAAATGACCATCTGTACTTGATTGAAAAACTGGAATCTTACAGTGATAAACTTGCCAACACTTTCAATGAAGCTATCCTCTCCGTCTCCAAGCAGAACCACTTCAGACAAAACATCGGTTGATTTTACATCAACCGTGGCAAAGTTTTAGAGGTGTGCCAGAAGTTGACATGTACTTCAGTACTATATTCATGCTGAGGGTTAAGAGATAGTCTGTTCAAATCCTCACCAAATCTTCTCTTGATGTGCCATCCATGTCTAAAAGTGTATAATCAACACAGAGAATTGTGTACATTATTAGCTATAAGTCAACATTTTTTGGAAGTGGCATGAAGTTTGCAATGATCTGTTAATGCAGAGGTTATCTAAAGTGGTAAAGAGAGCTTTTACTGTGGTAGTTTTAAAGCAGGTCCAAAATATATGTGAAGATATTTGATAAGGACTCAGTATTAGCAGATAGTCAGTATTAAATGACTGCACCAAGCTCTCCAATGATAAAGGCCTGTTACATTCTGTATGAGGGTATGAGGGAACTGAGTCCTGTTGCTGTGCAGAAACATTCACACCCTTGCAGGCAAACTGTGAAAATACAGACGCAACATTTCCAGCTCAGTGGAGTGAACAGCACTCATGATTTGTCATGTGAGCATTTTGCAGAGTTAAAAAACTGTTAGACACACACAAAAAAAGAAAAGAATTGTAATTAGAACCCAGATATAGTCAAAAGTTTGAATCATAAAGTGGAGAGATTTATTCTGTGTGTAGAACTTTAAAACATCAAGTCTGTGATGTCAGTGCAGGACTGTGTCAGCTGTCAAACGATGAACTCTACAAGTCTGAGAGACGCGTGTTATTTAGGGACATGGGCAGTGAAACCCACTTAGTCAATTCATACATTTAATTGTTTCTGAGAGCTTTCAAGCAAATTGGACCATAAAGAAAAAACAAAACAAATTTGTACTCTCGATTTAGTAATTTAACAGAATTCACCCTCATGCCATCCAGTCGTCCTGCGTACACCCTCACTATCGATCACTTTGATTTAAGGGTTTTCTTTGATCGTGGATTAAGTGTGTGGACATAATTCATGTTATGCTTGTCAGTGCATCACTGTGTTATTGCTGATAATCTTTAATCTCTGTTGATGTCATCCACACCCAGCTTCAGGAAACCTCAAGTAAATCAAACAAGTTTTACTCGCTCTTCATCCACCATGAATCAGTACATCAGGAATTAACTGACATTACAGTACATTACATTCTTTGTCGCTTTCTTCCAACTTCCAGCTGACTGAATGTGTTTGGTGTCCTCTCATAGGGGAACGGGCAAAATGGACAAATCAACAGCATTAATTATTAAATGGAGAGCACAAATGAAGTTTTTTCCCCCTCTGTAGCCATGTATCTTTATAAAGATACATTTACAAGACATTATTATTTACCATACTCTTGAAACATGTTTTGTTTTCTATATGCACAAAACTGTCAATACAAGTCAGTACACCGGCTGTGACCTCACTGATTAGGGTGTGGAAACATCTGTACTACATTTAACCTATAACATGTTATCATGCCTGCAGTGAAGACTTCCTTGAAATCTCTCTTCCAACCCCCTTTCACACACATACATCAACCAGTATGTGCCAGTGCCGCAGTGACACAATCCCTCACTGTCGTCCCACCCAATGATTACTGTCAAATGTGTTTAAAGTGCAAGAACAAGTTGTTTGTCCATGGCATCACCTATGGACACTTATACGTTTATGTTCATAGAATAATGAAGTGAATTAAACAAAAAGTTGCCTCAAAGGTACAAAAACCATGTAGGAACTGAGTTTAGGCTTCGTAGACTGGTCATAAATACTGGACAGAAGTATTAGCGCTTTTCCACTATACAGTTCTAGCACTACTCGACTCGGCTCGACTCGACGTTTTTAGGGATAGTAACCTGGTACTTTTTTAGTACCTGCTCTGCCGAGGTTCCAAGCAAGCCGATACTAAATGTGACGTCAACAGACTGCCGGCCACTGATTGGTCAGAGAGTTGTCACTGGAAGAGTTTTGAGCCGTCCCACACAAGAATCAAACCCGGCATTTTTAAATACCGGCAACAGCGTTACAGCCATTCGGCTCAATTTTCTTGCTTTGTGTGTGACAAAAAGGCACATTCAGCAGCAAGTACACCACTGCCTCAATGTCCTCCAATGTTTATGTGTTTGTGTCGCATATAAAACGAAGTCACGGCAGTTTCGTGCAGCCGTGCTATGACGGCCCCGCCCACGTTGAATAGGTACTATAGTAATGGAAAAGGTCGTTCCTGGTACCGTGTCGAGTCAAGCCGTGCTAGAACTGTATAGTGGAAAAGCGACATAAGTGTGTTCAGTGATAGGCAAAAAACAAACGTCACCAAAACGTCACCATCATCAGTCTAAAACACCAATGACTCTAAAAATAGAAGCACACCGATACCAATGCTGACTCAAAGAACTGGATCTGGCATTGGACACCATTATTTTCATAAATAACAATTCAGTTAATTTATGTCTATGTAGTAATTTGTAACATTTTGCTTTACAAATTTATGAAAGTATTGTTCAGTTCAAGCCTGATGTTGCCTTTATATACAACTGAATGATACCAGTCTATTCCTCTTATTAATCAAACACTGGTATCAAACTCTGTATTGGCCAATACCCAAAGCTCAGGTATCTGTATCAGGACTGAAAAAGTCAGATTGGTGCTTCTTTACCTAAAAGACTTGAATATAGCCAAAGACTAAGTACAACTAATTCCTTTTTTGGTTACATGTTTGAGTTGTTTGCTGAAGCTTGTTTTTTTGTTATTTACTCGGCCTCTTCATACATGTCTGATAACTGCTCATTTTTTCCAGTAAACTACTGTTTGTGAATGCGCAGGCGTAGTTTTTGAACTCTTGCCAGTCAACATTCCTGTTTGTTGTCTCTAGCCTTTGGCATTACTTAAAAGTTAAAAGTCATAGTCAAAGTTTGCCCTTTCACTCTGACTGACTCTTGGTTGTGCAGCAGCAGTTTTAGGAAAATGTGAATGTCAATTAAAACTAAATTAAGAACTTGGAAGACACAGAGCAGACAGGACTCAGCATAGACAGGAGCATAGCCTTCCCCCAGGGGTTTCTCTTCCTTAAATATGCAGTGAGTAGCAGGATATTAGTGAGTAGGGGAGGACAGGCCAGCCACGACACGAAACCCTGGGGAATGTGTAGGAAGATGAAGGCAAGAGTATTACAGTACTAACAAAGGGACAAAACATGTTTTAAAGCAAACTCGACTGTGCAACAATCATTTTCATCTGACCCTGTCTACGTCTTACTAGATACCAGTCTAAACATACTTGACTGCTGTAATTACACAATGTTACAGCACATGGATTCACATTAACATCAGCCCTATAGCAGCCTTTACCAACCTAGAGACCAACTTACTGATCACTTTTAACATATCATTTACAAAACACTGCATTAATATGACCCTGTCATGGTTACGTGCACTCATTTCAACCATTACAAACAAACAAATGTACTTATGATGAATGGCAGCTGAATATGACGTACATTTCAGCATTGCTCATCCAAATCCCACGAGAAAATAGGCCTTATTTGCATTGGAAATAATTTTGAATTGCGTCAATATCGAAATCAGCAGCAGCACAATAGGAATAGCCATCTGCATTAACATTTTATGTGTTTATTACAACTATTTTATTTTCTTGTCTTTTACTTGTCCAGAAAACCCTGCACTGAGCTTGATCTATAACGTAACTCCTCTGAAGTGTGTAAACCTAACAAAGTATACTCAAGCAGCTGCTAGCTGGCCACAGGACAATGACATGTTATAAAGGAGGAGAGCCCTCTTTCCATAAACATTTGCCTTATTGTTGACCCTGAACATAACAGATGTTTCTAGGCAATGCCATTTCCTCTCCTGTGAGCTGCTGTTTTTTGCCTGTTTTATAATCTCTCACGTTTGATGAATCAGTCCGCTTCATCAGACACCTGCGTTCCTTGACGCCGTGTTTATCGGTGCTCCTGTCTCGGTGTAAACACTGGCTCAGACCAACAACCCCCGGGGTCAGGGGAGCGCTGAGCCAGCAGGATGGATGAGGTGATGGTAAGGAGAGTGTGCGACTACGGAGAAAAGCCAGCTGCTCTTCCCATTTCAAGCACAAGGAAATTTAGGCCAAGTGGAAGTGCTACATATTTTTTTATAAACAATGCAAAAAATGGTGCACTATGCTGGAATAGTTCAAGTCAAATATTCACTTTGGTCAGACATAAATAAATGACTTGCCACAATGATGTCACCGCCAGAAATACTTTTGACATGGGAGGCATTTAAAAACAAGAAATGATAAAACAGTATATGCAAGTATGATTTGTACAAATTGTCAGAGCTTCACATGTGCACCAGAAAATGTTAATTAAAAACAACAACATCATCATCAAACTTGCAAAGTCAAGATAAAACTCTAAAAGCAGGAAAACCTTATCAAAGCAGGTTGACAGCTTATCATGGTTAGGAATAGGAGGAGCAAGCAGTCTTATTTTAGCTACAGGCAACCCAGCACTGGACTATTTTAGCCTGTGTGTGTGTGTGCTTGTGTGTGCTTGTGTGTGAGTGTGTGTATGTGTGTTAGGACTGCTCTCTCATACTATTCACTAACTTGTGTCAAATCCAAAACATCCTGTGCTAACTTTATGCCTGCTGGGCATCTAGCTCGGCTAATAGCTAGCCAACCTAGCTGCTAGCTTAGCCACGGAGCTAACTCATCCGGTACGCAGAAGTTTTGGTTTACAGCGCAGGTTATACGTGCATCGGTGATTTATAGCCGACACTTGGATCGAGTCCTGCTGCCGTCCTGGTGCCGCTGATCTCGGGTTATCACCCACACCCAACACCTCCAAGCTATCGTTAGCCTAGCCCTAGCAGCCCCAGCTAGCAGCAGCCCCTCCACCCTCTCCTCCGTCTCTCCCAGCAGCTCCACCGCGGCCCTCACTCACCATGTCTGCGGCGGTCTCAGCGGGGCAGGGGAGCACGATTTCACCGATGACTGTACACCTTAGCTTCAGTAGGGCTTATCAAAGCGCTCCTCTCGTCTCTTGTTGTCTTGTTGTTGTTTTTTCAGTCCCCCCCTTGGAAGATGTTTTGTTCGCCTCTCCCTTGGTGAACCCAGCCCTGTCAGCGAAATGCACTTCCTCAAACCGGGCTACAGGAAGGAGGCTGCCGTCAGAAAGCAGGGCCCCGCTTTGCATGTCCGGGTCACCCCGGGCTTTTCTCCACAGCAGCCAATCGCCGAGGAGCAAGAAAGGCATTGCCAAGTATGGAAAGAGAGGAGTGGTGCAGTAAGCATGCAGTCAGAGAGGGCAGCAGATAGACAGCTACAGCTATGGCTTCTTTAAAATCGGCCTTATTTTCTTTTTTTGATTAGTGTTTCAAAGATAAATGTAAATCCAGTGAGTGTAGGCCACTCCTGCTTGTTTTTTTAACAAAGAGCTGACGCTATTACGTTTTCCATTAATGTTTAAAAGTTATAAAAACTGCTTTATTTACAAGGCCTCTGAAAGATCTGTGTTGATATACAGACACCCTCTTCATTTGGTACACCTGTGCAATCTCATTTAATCCAATATAAGAGCTCTGCTACAAAATACTTTTTTTAAAGTTTATACATTTTCAGTTTTTGTTCACATTGCTAAAGAGGTGATCATTTTACTTTATGTTTATTACTGAGGTCATACTAAGTGGTGGTGGCATTATTTTGACTGGTGTTCCTAATATTTTGCCCCTCTAATGTACGTTAATGGAGTTGACAAAATATTAAGAACACCATTCAATATAATGAACCTTAATACACCACCATCACCCACTATGACCTCAATAATAAACATAAAGCAGAATTATCACCATGATAATGTCAGCAAAAACTGCAAATGTATAAGCTTCATAAATGTAGAATTTAAAGCAGAGCTGTTGCCTTTAATTGAATTAGATTGCACAGGTCTACCTAATAAACAGGCCAGTGAGTGTTTAGTTGAAATTATGCCTCTTCCTTTGCTCTTTTTCTTTTGCTTTATTGATTCTTGTCATGTCTGTCTCCCCTTGTTTTAAGTCCGAGATGTTGTTTTGTAATATATGACTTGTTTAATAAACCTGGTTAGAAAAAAATGCTTTCTTTTCCAGTGATGAATGGAAACAAACCCTCAAGCCAACAATGTGACTTTTGTTGCTCTCATAACCCCTGCTTTCCTCCAGGCATTGTGCCAATCTAAATAAGTTATGGTATTTTTTTCAGAATATTCAGTAACTAGTTTTAAAACTTTATTTTTGTTCACAACAGTGAACGCATACATATCTTCCTCTGTAATACAGTTGGGATGGACAAAATATTAGGAACCCTCTTCAATATAATACACTCCAGTACATCAGCACCATGCGCTGAGACCTCAATAATAAACACAAAGTCGAATTATCACCTTTCTGACAATGTCAACAAAAAACAAAGATATATGAGCACTATAAAAATAGGATTTATGGCAGAGCTGTTGTATTTGATTGCACAGGTGTTCTTGATGAAGTGCTCGGTCTATAAATAATGTATGCGTATGGTAACTTCTCCCCCCTGTTTTATTGCCGCCAGCTGGCATTTCTTAAAGGCTATCAATTGGGAGGTGTATGTGTTATATAAAAAAATATTTTTCTCATTTATTTCCCAATGCTGAAAATCTCCATATTTAACCTTTGTGTCGTCCTCCCGGGTCAAATTGACCCCGTCTGTTTTGACTGTTCCTTCTTTCCTCCCTTCCTTCCATCTGTCCTTCCTCCCTCCTTCCTTCTCTCTTTCTTTCCTCCCTTCCTTCTTTCCTTCCTCCATCCCCCTTCCTTCCTTTCTTCCTTCTTTCCTCTGTCCTTCTTTCCTTCCTTCCTCCCTTCCTCTTTTCCTTTCTACCTTCCTCCCTCCTTCCTTCTGTCCCCCTTTCTACCTTCCTCCTTTCCTTCCTCCATTCCTTCTTTCCTCCCTCTACCTTCCTCCCTTCCATACTTCCTTCCTTCTCTCCTTCCTTCCTTCCTTCCTCCCTCCCTCCTTTCCTTCCTTCTTCCTTCCTCCCTCCTGTCCTTCCTCCCTTCCTTCCTTGACGCAGGACAACAGGAGGGTTAAGCTATCATGACATTGTAAAAATGTGTATTCTGCCCCAAAGCTAAGAGTGTGTCCTATAATGTTTGCAAAAATTAAGCCTCCTTATATAACCCCACAAACATCTGTACATTTTCGACTGTGTGTGGGCATCGGTTAGTTGATTTCCAGCAACTAGCTGGAACGATTATAAGAGACAGAAGTATAACAGAAGGGGAAATCCATCTGAAAAGTCCATAAAGTACCAATGCTACTAGGAATACATGTACTGTTTTTGATAATCTTGACAAATTGATTAAAACTGATTGATTAAAAGAATGGGAGGGTCACTTTCTCACTTAAAATATGGCAGATCTAGATCTGTCTCCCAGTGAAAACATAGAAAAGGAGTTACTGTAGAGCAGACCTGGGTATTGTACAGCCCCTAGGCCAAATCTGACCCTTTGTCTGTCCCTGACTAGCCCGCATGAGGTCAATGGGAAATTACGAATCAAACATAAATTAGGGTACACCATGAATGCAATACAACTGCATTGCTTTTATTTTGAAAGCGACCTTCAAATTAGTAAATTAATATAGGCAGAATTGAGGCTGTTGTGGAGGTCTGGCCCTCCACAACAGGCCCAGTTTCTCATGTGGCCCCTTGGGAAAGTTAATTGCCCACCCCTGCTCAAGTGGAAAATATTTCCAGAACATGAAACTATTACTGCCTGTATAATTATATTGAAACGTCTGGCTTTTCTGTTCTGTATCTGTTGTGCAACACCATGTGCATGCATGCATCATTTCCTGTCCACATATGCATAAGGTGGGACGTGGGACACTGCTATCATTAGTGAAAACGATAGAGATGTTGGAATATATAGAAGAATTTCAGTCAGATAAATTGAATCACCATCTAAACTGTCAGCAAGAAAACTTAAAGATAATATGTCAAAGTAAGAAATAAAGTGATGTAACATAAACTGGAGTGCCAATGAAGATAATTTCTATCAAGATTAATGCTGAAAGGTTTGGTATAGACCACTGGTAGCCCATAAAGTTGCATACCCTCTTGAATTAGATGTCAAAGAGAGATGTTCACTCACTCTCAAAGGTAAATGTTAATTTCAGGACTGAATTTAGAAAAACAAAACAAAATTAAGGGCAAAATGGAAAAAGATTTTGGTGCACCACGTATTAAACCGGATAAACTCTGGAAATACTAAATGAAGGAGGGGAGTAGTGTCGGTTTGAAAGTTTTCCACGTGACTGTATAATCCTCTCGTGAGATTTTGTGAGACTTCCTCCTGACAGCTGGAAACATGGCAGACGAGCACGGACGGAAATGGGACCGCTGCCTCGCAGATACCGCCTTGAAAACAGGTTATTGCCCTATTATACTAGTCATTTCACACATAGACGCTGTATATATTTATACCACTGTGCTGTATACCTGGTAAAATAAGCTGCGCCAAGGTCAAGGCCAGAGCCGAGGACGAGGTCCTTATCTGCGGGACATTAGTGTGCCCATGCCGGGGGTGTTCACTGAGGTCAAGTTAGCAGACACTGGAGTGGATAACACGATATATGTTGTGTAATGGATAGGACAAGTATAATTACAATACCCTATAGCTCTAGGATACGAGTTAGTTAGTGCGTGTTTTCATTTATAGACCATAAACAGGGACATTAGTGCAGTAGCATGCGGCGGGTACCACAGCAGTAAAGGACTATTCTGTCTACTTTAAACCTCAGTCTATGTTTTTTCTTTTTTTCTTTTTTCAATCTTTCTGAGTCTTATCTCTTTCTACCACCGACCCTCTACGTGCACAGTTTAATTAATTACAGGGAGCTTCACTGTTCTGCTCTTCATAATTTAGGCAGGCTTTAAGGGTCCTCTTCCAAGAATATATTTTTCTTCTTATCCCTGCTGTTTAAAGGTTAAAACTTGAGCTTCACTGTGCAGAATGATGTATGTGCCGTTTGACACTAAAAGGCTATTTTCACATTCATCTGCTAAATATTGGAAAGTTTCTCTGTTAATTGAAAATCAGACCAGTGCAGCGGCGTTCAAAACATACCTGTTTGGAACAGGCCCACTGCCTGTGGCCAATTTCAACACATAGAAAATTAATACAGTTTATGTGAGGTGTGAATGAGAACTTACCAACAACATGAAATAAACTAACATTACACAGATGATATAAATAACAGGCTAAGTACTGTAATAGTAAATACATGTTCTTTTCTCATTTCAAGTAAAATAAGGGCTGCATTTAAAAATAGAATAATGTGCATCCTAAAATAAAATGGATCCATCATATTAGACTCTTAGATCTTTCCTATTATCTGTGCTTTCAGTTTGTTTTTTGTGGGCACGTTTGCTCCAAAGATTTGTGCTTTGTCTGTAATGGAGCTTCGCAATCGCCACGGTCTCCGAGCGTATGAGACAAACTGGATTTGATCTGCCCGTGGAAGTATTTGCTCCATTTAAGCCTGTTAACTACAATCATGAGGGAGAAGGACTAAATGTCATCTTAAATTATTTAAACATTTTTAAACTATGTACAACTTTAAACATGTCCAGAGGGGATCTTTAAAAATAAAGCCCACTTCAAAAGGCTTTTCAAAGGCAAGTACATGTATCTACAGGGAGTGTGTAAGTTAGATCTCTGTCAGAGATGCAAATTAAACTCAGACTACATCCACACACCAAACTGGCTAAATCTGGAAACACGTGAAAACTACATCCAGGTCACAAAGACCTCCATCCACACTGAAACAACTAAGCTGTTGCTAAAATTGCTAAATTTGTTTGTCCTGTTTTGGTTGGCAAACAACAAAACTGCATCACAGCCAACATCCAGTGAGCAGTGGGACACACAGTCTGGAGACTGTACTGAGTCTCAGCTGGAACCTCTATTCAGCCCCCTTCTGCTCTCTCTTATCACCTACACTGAGTTTTAATACAGCTGCGTCATGATTTAGTTTTTTTCATTCACATATTTTTACTGTAAAATCTCCATTTTTGGGTGAGAAAAATGGCAGCTTAGTGTGGATGAAGGGCTGAAACAATAAGAGAAGATCCAGATTTCAGCATCTTAAAAATGGACATAATTTTTGACACAGTTTGTAATGTCATCAAACACCTGTATCTACAGAAGGGTGACAAAGTAAACGAAAAACTGGTACACATATGAATGTTGACCCCTACAGTGATTTGCTGTCATGATTTGAGTCCACTTGTCTCTTTAGAGGGAAGGGTCAATCAAATCAATACAAAGTTATTCTGGGTAATTAACTTTGTCCTTTGATGAAATATTTCTATCTGGATGGGAGTGGTCTCTTCCAGGATGACAGTGCCATCAGCCATAGGGCACGAGGGGTCACTTGTCTCTGTATGTGTACCTGCATCCTTTAACTTTTAGTTATCTTTAAGCCAGTGCATGTGATAGTCTACTTGTGAGCTGTATTCCACGTGCTTCTCCTGAGTTTAGCCTGTGATTTTTAGTTGTTAACATCGGTCATTGAAACTGATGCACCAGCAGTTCAGGCACTCACTGGATTAAACATCAGCCTATAAAAACCGTAGGTACCTTGATGGGTTTTATCCACAGATATGTTAATTCTATATCATCAGTTTAGTGCGGATGTATTCTCAGTACTCTCAGTTAATCAAAGATGTAAGTCGTCGGGAAGGTAAAACATTGGAATGGCATGAAGTGGACAATCACCCTTCAACTGTTCAACTAATTAAGTCTATATTTAAAATGATATTTGAGATATTTTTCATGTTTACTTCTTACTCTACCTGCCATTGACAACAGCAACATGGCAACGACATCGACTTTAATTTCAGTTTCATATTGAACGGTGACAATACAAGATTTTACAACAAGGACGTTTGAATTTACTGCCAAAACCTTTAGGTGAAAACAGAAGGGCATTTTTCTTTAAGGCAATCATTTTTAAATTAATAGAAATGCAAACTGGGTTCCCTCCAGTGGTTCTGGCCAGGACTCAAGTCTGACCAGATGAAAAGCTGCGTTACAGGGCTGGATAGGTAATCAGTTAGCTGTACTGCAGGGCATTGTTTCAGTTTGGGTGTATCAGTGTGGTATTTGGATCAATGTTGGTCCAGCACTCAAATACTTAGACTGGCAAACAGTCTGTCCCAAAAGATACTGCATGATGTCAGCTTTGGCACAATAAAATGTGATTCTTGCTGAGAGGAAAAACATCTGCATTTGTTGCAGCTCTTTGAGCTCAGCGTAGCAAACTGCCAGCTGTGCCAAGGTGTCTCTGGTAGCCAGAGAAACTCTGCAGCATATGTTGTGCTGAGGGGGTTGTTTAAAATCTTTTTCTGAACTTGTTATGCTGATTCAGGCAGATATTGTTTAGCCTATTTTGTGTCACATTGTGTGAGTGTGACTTTTATAAATATTTTAACTTAAAATAAATTGTTCATTTTGAGAAATATATACACTACTTTTTAACTTCATGTAGTATCAATGGTATATGCTTTTTATATGTAGCCAAAAAAATATGCACTGAACTTCACTGCATATCCAAGCAAAGGGTGGCTAAACTAACTCTGCGAAAAGAGTTAAAGCTCTCAGAATCTTAGTCAACTTGCCAATGATAAAGGATCATGAGAGAAATCAAATCCAACATTTTTTCTCTGAAAGAAAAGAGAAACCAAATGCTTGTGGATTGATGCCAGAGAGGGAGACAGTCAGCAACATCCTCTTCATAACAGAGAACAACACTGTTTATTGGATACATGGTATTTTAATTGGAGGAACTAGTAAACAATGCCGGGGTGACACAGGCCAGTAGATTTAGTTAATACCAGTGTCGTTGTATTGTTGATTTAAAAGTAGCTACATATAACAGAGTGTATTAATGACTGTAGAAAGGCCAGTCTTTTAAGAGTTTAGCTGATTATAAATATTCATTCATATTTACATTAATTTCCTTTTGCAGCCCCTCTTCTAAAATAAGGTCATGAAAATAAAATTCTATCTTGATATTTTTTTCTGACCAAACGCGAACCTTGCGCAACCCTGTTTCCATGATTGCATCACCATTAATCACATCTAAAGAGTCCAATGTTCACACACACACACACACACACACACACACACACACACACACACACACACACACACACACACACACACACACACACACACACACACACACACACACACACACACACACACAGAAAAGTTTACTTAAGGCAGTTTTGGGGTATTTACATAGTTACATTTATTTCCTGGAGACTTACGCAGACTGTAGCTATAACTACTACTTGCCTAACCCTAACCATTACTCTAACCTTAACCAGTGACCCAAAAATCAGCTTTCTACCACCTGTGGACATAGATTTTGTCTCCAATTGCACAAACCACCCGCAATCAAAAATGACTTTAGTCAAAAACACACACACACACACACACACACACACACACACACACACACACACACACACACACACACACACACACACACACACACACACACATACATACATCTGATCTGCGCAGATTTTTTGTGCCTCAACAAGATCTGTATCCTCCTGCATCCCCATGTATACCTGTATATGTTGTGTATTAAGAATTGGAAATTAAAATAGTCAATTCTAAGTATAAGAAGTGAATTATGTGACTTCACAGTAATGAATGTCAGATGATAATTTATTTCAGTCAAGCTGTGTTAATCCTAAATAGCGCTCCATCCAAACACAATGAAACATCATTACTTCTACAAAAGAAAGTGCTGTCACAGTTATTTAAAATTGCAATATTGTGTAAAAGCCTTCTGCCAGAGTTATACAACTCCAGTTGTAATTATAAGTAAATTCACTAAATCCTTGATTGATGCCATTTGCAGAGAATACTTGAGATAATAAACAAATGAATAACAACACAATTAACCAGCTCTGAACTTGATTTTCTGGCATTACAAACCTGCTGAGGCTTTTCAGGCCTGTGGCTTATATATTTCACTCCAGCACAAATGTTTTCGTTATAATCCATCTCCATCTAAGATGTCCAGACAAAGAGAAAGGCAGCCAAAATGAGATGTTGATCTGCCCTCATATTTTACCCATGCTTTTACTGTATTACTGTCAGTGGAAAATCAAAGGCTTCAAAAATGCTCTGGCTGAAGAGCAAAGAAAAACCAAGGCCATAACAGACGGAGAATCTTAAATTGAACAAAATATTTGCTTAAAATGGATGCAACAAGGACAGTGATTTATTGTTGATCTGTGCTGATAATTAGGATGTGCTGGATCATCTGTGGTCTTGTTTGACATTTGTAAGTTGTGTAATAGAAAACAGTCTGACGGTTCTGGTTCAGGCAAATCGGTCATGCTGCATAGCTCTCTGAATCCAATTAAGAGTCGGAGGGGCCCAAATGGCTGTTTTTATGTGTTTTCTGTGCTGGCTGGCCTGCTGTTGGGTGTGGTGTGGCCTGCAGCGAGGTGAAGTTAAGCGCACAAACACATTCCTCTTCAAGACCCCGCTCTGGTCTGAGTGCTTCTAACAACTTTGGCAACTTCTCTGCCACTGACCCGCTGTCTGCTTGATCATACATCTACACGACTGCATCTACTCCAAGAAATGACTTGTCTGCATGTGCACTCCCTGACCTTTAACCTGTCCTGGCTTTTTCCTCACAGACAGTCATCATCGCTCCTCTGAACTCAGCTCCCCTCTCTTGAACCCCTTTTAGTGTTTTGTTTCTTTCTTGGAAGTTTGTGCTCTGGCTGCGTTTTCTCTGCCTCTCTTTTCCATAATGAGCAACGTCTTGCTAACTGGTGCTATTTACCCAACTCTTGCATCAAACATAATAGCGACCCCCCGCTGACCTCATTACAACAGATTTACATCTATGCCAGACACGTTTTTATACGATTACGCAGTCAAATAACTTGAATGTGCAATTGAGTCTCTAAAACGTTCTGTTTTCTTCTTCTTTGCAGTAACTGGCCTTGGTGTTGGCATTGTGTTCTCCGTCCTTTTCTTTAAACGTAAGTCCTCATTATAAAAAGAATGTTTTTTTTTTTGTTTTTCTTGGAATGACTATTCGGTTAAGCTTTGAACAAGTGTTTTTTCTTTTTTTCTCCCCCCCCCTACAGGACGCACATGGCCCGTCTCATTTGGTTCAGGTTTGGGACTGGGCATGGGATACGCCAACTGCCAGCATGACTTCAGGTCACCATATCTGATTCATGGACGCATGGTTAAGGTGAGTACAGAAGGTGAAGCGTGTAATTTAGAGGTTTATTACACACTTAAACATCATGCTACATAATTTTTTTGTCTGTGTTTATTTTTAGGACCAGTAGTGAAGGACTAAAGACGATGAGGATTTGCAGAGAAGTGTCTCATGTGTTTTCTATGTTATCCTTGTTATTTTGCTGCTCATTTCTGTCCTGGCACTAATGTCCAATGATGCCCACATTGTGTTTATCAAAGGGCAATTGGTGTATATTTAATAAACAGATTCTAAAGAACTCTTTGTCTTTCTTTTCTCTTTCTGCGTGCATGTTTGAGAAGAATGAAATGTGGTTTTGGGGGTGGGAGGTAATTTTGTGTGTTAATGAGCTGGGAGTCTCGAACTCCTGCTGTTTTGGAATGAGGGCCAGGTTCAGCATCTGCAGCCCTGTTAGAGAGTGGGAGGATGAAAAGTTGCACAGAATGATGGAATTAAGAAAATACACTTGGTGAAAGAATGAAGCTTGTGTTGAAATAGACTGAAAAAGTTTTGTTTGCATACATTTTTGATGAACTTCGCCTCATAAAAGTTATATACAAACAGTTTTCCTTTTTTATAGATTTAGCTTCCTTTGAATACTGTGAACAAGAAGAATCCTTTCTTATATAAAAGTTGGGAAAGTGACCAAGTCTGGTCTTCAGTCCAAGCATTAACCATGCCCTGTAGTCCTGTTGCATGATGTGTGATTTGGACAAGAGTATTTCCTGTGACTGTTTCCGTCACAGGGCGTTGGAAAAGCACACGTCTCCATATCAGGAGGAATCTCTTACGTCTCATGTACTCGGTGGCTGTGTGTCTGTTGGGCAAGATTGTTTTGAGTGTGATTGATCACTTGTGTGTGGTTGCATGGGCGTGTGAGAAGAGAAGAGAGGAGGGATTGTGTGTGTGAGTTTGTGCACACGTTTATTCAGCCCCCTGGTGAAGCAGAATCTGTGGAATGCGGAGGAATGCCATATCTGGACTGGAGCTCAGTCTTATTACTAACAGGTGAGTTCTGCACTTTGCACGTCTGAACATAACACATGTTGTGCACTTTCACATCAAAGAAAACATAGGTGCATGCACACTTTCCATTACACACACACACACACACACACTTTTCCTCTCCACTACAGTAATATTTTGTCAGCAATGTAAGCACATGCATTCCTGCACACAAAAGATTTAAACTCATTCCTGTGTGTTCAAAGGCCCATTTCTTCCAACTCTGGTGTACTGCTACGCATCAGCCGCAGACTAACCCTCTCAGAAATTAGGCCACGTCATTCATCCCCTGTCCATTAAAATATTTGTTTGCAAGTGAAGCGTGAAACAGATAGGGGTGCTTATGGACACAAGCCAGTCTGGACACCTGTGAGCAAAGGTGCACCGGTAGGATGAAGTGCAGGAACATGTGTGGGAGGGTGAGAGGGACGAGTGACACAGCTGAGGTGTAACAGAGTAGCCTGCACCCATAGGCTATATCTGTCTGTGCCTGTCTGAAACATTCTCCATGATGAATCATAATCACCAGTCTAATAACGCGACCTAATCACATTTGCTCTTCTGATGACTCAAACATTTTCAGTCAGTATTAATGAATGTCTGCCATAAAATATTAGACAAGACATGCACTGTATACTGATGCAAGGCTTGGAGCTGCATGTTTGATAAGCTGATTTACTGTGATACTGTACCTGAGATATGTTAAGTGTCCATTTCCTTTTATGCAAATTAATACTTCTAATCTACATTTCAGATGTTAACATAGTACTCCTTGCTTCACTACAGCACATTTACAGCTGTAATGGACTTACTTTTTGGTAGAAAAAAATGTAATGATACATGAAACATAATTCATGCATAGCTTAAATGACCTGTGTCCATATAAAGTAGTTAGCTCTGACACCACTTAGACCAGTCAGAACATTAAATTTACACATAATTTAAATCTTAACAATGGCTACTTTTAATACTTAAATCTATTCTTCAAATGTACTTGTGCACTTTTACTTGCAGTAAGTGAAAGTTTTAGAAAGTAGTAGGTACGTTTTTATACTTTTCTTCAAGGATCTGAATACCCCTGTTTCCGATGAATGCAAATGTCAGTAGTTTTGAACCTGAAAGCACACTGACTTAGCCATAATATTCCAAATCCCAAATGGCGGGCCTGCTCCCAATATATTCCCATTTCAAAGGAGCTAACTGACAGGCCAGCAAAAGCAGGGATCATAATTCCTATCAGCAACATGCGCTCATGAGTGTCAGTGGTCTCAATCCAAACATACTGAGGGACCTTAATTACATCAGGTCGTCATGAGTTCAAATTATTTGCCATTCATATCATTTCAATTTCCTACATGTAATTTATGTCCATCTGTTTTCCAGTTGTATTGCATGACAAGGCTATACAGAGGTATTCACACAATGTTTAAATCTAAAAGCGTATGTTAGTGATCAGTGAATTAAAGAAACCCCAGATGTGACTGCTAACTGGATTCAAGAGTGTAAATAAACCCTATTTGTGTAATCTTGTTAAAATGTGTCCTGTTAATCTGATATGTGGTCTCGCCTCGCTCCTACTTAGGGGAAACATTTAAAAAAAACCTTCCCAGCAGTTTTTTTCCCCTTCCCCTCCCTCCCCCGTTTTTACTTTCGTCCAGAAACGGCACAGCAGGACCCCTGTCTGAGGTCTCCGCCGCGCCTCACCCCTGCTCGAAGATTTTACAACAAAAGACAGACAACTCGGGGAAAGTGTTTTTTCGGCGGAGTTGCATGGGAATTTAAGACTGAACGGGAAGAGAACAAAGGGGAGGGACGGTCCGGGCTGATGGATCCACAGATGAGATAGCGCTCTGCCCCATCTCTCCCCATCCTTCCCCGGCGGACGGACGGCTCTTTTTCTTTCCGGATGATGTAACTGTTTTATGACAGACCAAGCTTGGATGTATGCTCTGCTCATATTTCTCTTTAATAATCAACGCACGGTACTGTAATATCCACAGGCACCCCCCACCCCTGGTTTTAAGAGCCCGTGTGTAGGTTTGTGTGAGGGGGCTGAGCTCAGCGGGACGTTGCGCAGTGTTCCCCCAGAGGTCTGCGAGCGGTGGTAAGTGTCTCAACTACGACCACTGTTGGAGCTTCTTACTCCTAAAGTACTTCATTACTCGTTTGTAAAGTCATGTCATTAGTTTTGCCCTCCAGAAGCTGCTGTCCATCATGCTTAGTAGTTTTTCTACTTAACCTCTTTTCCTCTGTTAACACTAGTTATCTGACTAACACTGAAAAATATTCAAAAGTGCAGCTTTTCCCTCAATTACCAAAGTAACTTCATAGTTTGTTACTCGAATAAAACCAAGTGATTCGCCGGTGGAAAACAAATAAAATAGATAAACCACTTTTGCCTAAATTATATAAGGCTGGATAAATGGGAGTGGACGGTGTGGTTAATAAAAGACAACCAGATCATATTTTTCAGCCTTCAACTCTTTAACTGATAGTGGAAACCCATCCGCTTATGGAGAGATTGAAAGCGACTAACATTCAGATTTAATAGCCTGGTTAAATGTCTCATATTACTAAGGGGGAAATAAAGTACTTTTGGTGACCGTTTGTGTATTTGAAACTGTGACTTTACTCGTTACAGTAACGCGTTAACTTGAAGTAGTAACGACCATGAAGTGTCTGATTTTATACCAGCTGAAACTGTCATGAACTAAATCCAAGCCTTGAACTCTTTAAGTCTGTCAAAAAAACAAAAACAAAAAAAAACCTAAAACAGACCAAGGACTACATGTGCCAGAGGCACATGTAAGTGCAGAAAAGTGTGTAAAGTAGTCAACGTGGGTGACCCATTGGCCACTTTTTATAAGCAGCAGGAGAAAACGATTTTGGAGGTTGTAAATGACCTGACTGGTTGAGGCATTTTTAAAGAAGGAGGTGAAACAGAGCAGAGAGCCTCGGTATTGAAGTCAGGTGGTAGGCCAATAGGGCAGGCAACTGTCTCTCCCTCTCATCCTTTTGTCCCTTTTGAACCCAGAATATATTGTTCTCTCTGCAGCTGGCGATTTTGACAATTAAGGAGAGACTGTCTCTTTCAATCATTCAAAAGATCCAAACCCGGACAAACTGGACAAGATATGAAGCAGAGAGACATCTGGGTTTCAAGCTGCTAATCACCAGGAAGTTGTCAATCCACATCAGCAGGGATATGCAAAGTTCACATTTCATATATTAATTGTAAAACTATCTGACCAGTAGAGATCAAAAGATATTAAGGCTACGACTACTATTTTAATTGAGGTGTGTGTGTGTGTGTGTGTGTGTGTGTGTGTGTGTGTGTGTGTGTGTGTGTGTGTGTGTGTGTGTGTGTGTGTGTGTGTGTGTGTGTGTGTGTGTGTTGAACAAGATTAACAGGGTGGTAACATGCTGTGGTTTTCTGCCCCTTTAGGTGCAGTCATGTGGCAGAGGATTCAGATTTGCTGTGTACTGTTTGCACTGTATTCAGCGGCACCGCCTGCACACATCAACCGCCTGGCGCTGTTCCCTGACAAGAGCGCCTGGTGCGAAGCCAAGAACATCACGCAGATAGTCGGGCACACGGGATGTCAGCCTCGCTCTATTCAAAACAGGTCAGGATGAAGGCCCTCTCTGTCTCGCGTTCTCCATCTGTCTGACAGTTTCTAAGTACAGTTGAAAAAAGTGTATAATGCGGAAAAGGCTGGATGTCAGTAAGTTGCATCCTCGGAGTATTGTCTCTTTCAACTTGCAGGGCACGTGGGGTTGGCACTGACTAACTGTTGTGTTTGGTACAGCACAAATGTCAAGGAAGCTTAACCGAAAGTACCACAGTATCATGATTTGGCTTGTTGTGTTAGTATAATAAGAAATTCCCTACGGCACATTATGCAGAGCAGATTTCAACCTTGCTTGCTGATTTCCATACTGTGCTGAAATGAATGTAAACCTGCCTGCATGGCTTGAAAACCACATTCAGAAATGCCAAAAATAAAAGATGTTCTTTGGCCGACGGGGTTCATATTTTTCTAAATGTCAACAAATCCCACAAGAAGACCAAAACCAACATTGTGTTAATCTTTCCAGACTTCACTACCCTGCCTGTTGTTCTCAGCCCTAAGCCCAGATGTAAATCTTTATAAACAGGTCATGAATATATACTTCAACTGAAAAAGAAGGCAAAAATATTTTCTTAAAAATTCCAGGCACTGTTGTGTTTTTTTCAAACATTACTCGAAAAGGAGTAAATAGTTTGTTGGAGACTATTTTTAATGCTCCAGTGAGTATTTACAGCAGCAGGATGGTGTTTGTTATATTGAATTAAAACAAACTACAGCGTCTATGTTAATAATGAAACATGTCACTCAGTGCGATGCTGTGGCCCAGTGGTGTGTTTTTGGACAACAATGGAGCCCTGTGGCACAGATGACATAGCAGGCTTTGGCTGCACAGACAATACTTGTTATTAGGATCAGTTCATTATTTGTTTTGGTCTTTTCATGGGATTTGTTTGACAATAAGAAAAATATAAAACAGCACCAGACCCTCATTTACATTTGCCCACACTGTAGTAAATGGGAAAAACATGCAAACAAACCACTACAGCCCTTACAAACTGTTTCTTTGCTGCCTTCGAGTTAATTGTGAGAGTACACTTGGGTTTAAATTCACAAGTTATTCTAGTAAAACTCACTACGGAACATTGATATTTATTCTTGCCTGGTGTTTTAGTTTTACAAAATTAATAAACTATGTGGGCTAAAAGAAAGCCGCAGGCCCCACAGTGGCAGGAGCTCAACTTTTACACATTGCTTCCAATGATTTAAAAAGAAAACCCAATGCAATTATATTTCTACAAAGACCCAAATTTTTTTCTTAAATTACTCATGATTTTCATTTTTAATCACAAGCTGACCAGTGATTCATCTAACGTTCATGAATAACAAGTCTCCATGTATGATTGTGTGTGCGGCCTGAGGCTTTTGGGCATCCTCAGACGTGGTGAATAAGTTCAGATTTCAGACTGTTTTTTTACCCAGCAGCTCTTGCTTACACAGGCCTGAACGCTCTGACCATGAAGCACGTTCTGTGTGTAGGCACGTGGAAATAATGCACTCTGTCCTCCTCGCAGAGCTTGTCTGGGCCAGTGTTTCAGTTACAGCGTTCCCAACACATTCCCACAGTCAACCGAGTCTCTGGTGCACTGCGACTCCTGCATGCCTGCCCAGACACAGTGGGAAGTGGTAAGAGTTATTGCACATTAACCCACATAGCAAGCACACACCAACACTGACTTGTCAAACTCACACACGAACCACAAGTTTCCAAAATGAAAGATGGCAGGCATAAACTGTTCACTACCGAACAAAAAGCAGAAGGAAAACATTAAATGGAGGATTTTGAATAGATTTCTGTGGTTCCCTGTGAACCTTTAGCCTGTATTTTATATTCCTCTGAAGTACATTGTCCCTTTTAGCCAGAAGGAATCCAGTCTTGCGACAACAAAGGCTTTGTAGTGTGTATGTAGTTTGGAAAGCTGCCAGGTGGGCTAGGCGGGTGGGACCACAGGTGAGGTCACCTCATGTTTCACTGGAAAATATTGTATCACATGGAGAGCACAGCTGTTACCTGATAGATTAATTACATTTCTTACTATTTTGTTGTGTGAGAAAGGCCAAAGAAAGTCCAAGTACAGTCTCACCTCACTTTTAATTATCTGGAAATGGATGTTTATGTCTGTGGTTGTGGTTATTGTTGCAAGACTTTAAACAAATTATACTTGGAGAAATAACAAAATCGGCTCTCATGAAAGAAGATACTTCTCCATGCTGGTTTGGCCGTTGTGGTAGATCTTGATAAAACTGCTGAATGATCATTTCCAGTGGATAATGCAAACAGCGAGGGGAAGTTGTGTGAGGTCCAGAAAGCTGGTTGAGGTTGTGCAACAATGCATTTACAGGGTTTTCTTTTCATATTATTAGTTTTATTAGTTTTATATGCATGTTTTCTCAGTATTTCTTTATTCCATTGTCAACATGTCACAATCAATCCATGGTATAAATAAAAATAATGTGATCAGACAAAAGTCTTTAACAAAAGAAAAATGCACTACTAAAAAGCAAGAATCTGAATGCAGGTGGAATAAAAACACACACTCAGCCAAATATATAAGGAAAGAGTAAAAAAAGGAATTAATTACTAAATATGTCATTACACCACAAAATACTAACTGAACATAAGTAAAGAAAAATATAAATTACCAAATACAAACAGCTAAAATAATTAATAATGGGGGAAATAAATTACACTCCTTCTGTGGTTAACTATAGTTTAGTATCAGTGGCACTCATTTTATATTCACTGACTTATTAAATGTAAATGTCTTCGTTCAGAAGAATTTTACATATGGTTTTACAAACTAGCAGCAATCCAGTTTCACTTAGTACCTTTAGATATGAAACAAAGACACTCACCTTTGTGACCGAGTGTATGTATGCGTGTATTTATATGCATCTTTGTGTGGTTACAGGTGACTCTGGAGTGCCCGGGCAATGAAGAGTCTCCTCGTGTGGATAAGCTGGTGGAGAGGATCTTCCACTGCAGCTGCCAGTCCTGCAGTAAGGAAGGTGCCCAGGAGGGGGCAGTGATGCAGCTGTATCCAGCAGACAACGGCCTGGATGCTCCGTCTTTATCTGACACCCTCAGTGGGGCTCAGTCTCACCTTCTGCCCCATTCAGACACGCACTCTAAGCATGGTCACCCACACACAGACCATCACACACTACCACATACATCAGACGGAGGGTAGGTCTGTCGGTTTTTTTTTTTTTTTGTCACTTTGCTCATCTCTTCCGCCCTCTCTACTCTCCTCCACATTGCATCCTTTGTACCAATCTGTAGTATTGCAAAGGCACTTTGAAGATATGACTTCACTATGTGTTAAACGTTTCTCTAAAGACACACACACACACGCACGCACGCACGCACACACGCACACACGCACACACACTTTCACAAAGTCATGCTATTAAAGTAAACTCTATTGTATGTAGAGTAAACAAACACACCCGCCTATAATGCACTCTTTTTGTTTGCTGATTAACACATGCATATGTGTGCATATGTGTATCCAGACATGACTATAGTCTGTTAATGAGCTGTAGTCTCGTTACTTTTAATCTGCTTTGAATGCAATAAATTCTATTGTTGTGAGAACTGCCCTTTTGTTGTATTCATACACATATTTGTTGGCTCTCTCTTTCTGTCACTACGGTTGCAGTTGGACTATGTTTGTTTGTGTTGAACCAAAGTTGTACCCTCAGTTTCCTCTCAGTGATTGTAAAAGGGAAGCTGTGTCGTTATCAGCGTGTGGCTGCTGTTTGACTTTGGGTCACGCCAAATGATCTTTGTTTTCTTTGATCAACAAAACTGCAGTCATGGACAGACATTTAATAGATGCTGGGTTTACATGATGGGAAGAGACCCTGCTGTTCATGGCTTTATTGGTCTGAATTTGATCTCAATGTGCCAGAAAGTTTAATGACATGTTGTGATAAGGAGCCACAGAGAAAATCTATACTAAACACTTTCATTTGTTTACCAATGTTATTTAAGATTTGTCAGTTTAAAATAACTCAAATTTAGTTTAAAGGAACAGTCATTTTGGAAGATTTTTCTTCCCAGCCAATACGGAGAGGGGGGTGATTATAGCAATCAATAATTATTTCTAAGTACTTAAAGTATATTCATGTGAGCATTGTATTAAAATACACACATAAAAAGTATTAAGATAGAAAAGGTAAACGTATTACTTTAAGTCAAAGCCCGGAGTTCAGAAAGGAAAAAGTACATTACAAATAAATTTAATGGATTCAGTTCTGTTAATTGAGGTTCAGAAATGGGTCTTGTTTTATAATAATGGACTTTCAGTTGAATGTGGAAATTGTATAGTTACTTTTAAAACAAGAAAATATGTTTAAAATATAATTAATTTTAAGATGAAGTCATTTCAAAACTCATCAAAAGTCCTTTAGCTTTTTGCTATGAATAAAACAAAATTATTAAACTACAATAATAACCACCCACAATGAAATAATCTTATCTTGGTACTTTTTTTTTAAAATAGGGGTCTCATTTCCAATGTATTTCTTAATAACTTAAGGTTTCCTTGGCCTACTTACTACAACCCATTACTTTTAGGGAATATATTCAATTCAATTTTATTTAAATTATATACAAGACACGGCATAGAGCAGGTCTATGCCGTGTTCATCAATTAGAAGAGACTCATCATTCCCAGTATAAAGACAATTAGTCATTTTTCTAATTGCAAATAAAACCTTGAGAGTCTTTTAGTCCAACCATGGGGAGTCAGCTGAATATGCAAAAAAAAAAAGTTCACAAACACACAATTGAACAATATGAATAATAATAATTCCAATTAGTACCTAATTACATTTCCTGGAGCCCTCTATGGAGCAACTAGAAAACATTTTGGAAGGATTCAAACATGTTAAATGAAGCATTACAATGAATTTGCAGGTTCAGGTAAAGGTTGTAGTTTATCTTGCTTTTACTGTAATACGCCGTTAAATGCTGTGTTAGTATTGCAAATGTGGCTCTAATAATGTTATTGTGGATGCTGACGTCATGTAAGTCATTACAGTAATAACACATCATAAATCATATTATGAACATAATAATATTAATTTAATCACATAATTGCTCGACGTTGTAACAGAGGAAAGTAGTTACCAGAGATAAAGTGGCTGAAATGTATTATCTGTAATAGATAGATAGATACATAGATAGATAGATAGATAATCACCCTACAAATGTTGGGTGTTTTTGTGCTACTTGTTGACCTGAAAAGTCACTGCAGTAGAATGAATTACCATAGCAACCTGCAGGATGCTGTGCAGTAAATGGATAGTAAAAAAAAAAAAAAAAGAGGTACACAACAGAGAGCTTGATGGTCCGAAAGGAAACAAACACAAGGACCTTTTACAGAACAAATCCAGTCAATAATGAAAGGCAGTAGGACATTACTGAAGAACTCTGTTTCAAGTGAGTGTGTGTGTGTGCGTGTGCGTGTGAGTGCGCGCGTGTGTGCGTGCGTGCGTGTAATTGTATGGCTACCATTGTGAGAACCAATTGGAGTTTAATACCTAAGAGGTGAGGACATTTTAGGAAAGTGAGGACATGTTGGACGGTCCTCACTTTCTGACACACCTTCAAAGGCCTTCAGACTTGGTTTTAAGGTTTAAAGTTCAGTTCTGGGTTTAGGGGTCAGGGGAATACGTGTGCATGCTACATTTTGTTCAAAAAGTTCACAGACTGTCCAGCAGATGTCAGCAGAGGTCACAGGCAGAATCTGCAGAGGTTGTATTTACTGAACACAGTTCAACTTTTCAACTTCTCAAACCCCCCCCCCCCCCCCCCCCCCCCCCCCCCCCCCGACTCTCTACAGCATATTTTCTCTGTCTCGTCAATCATTCACTCATCTCCATCTCGCTACATCCAGACAATATCTTGCCTTCCATTTCTCGGCAGCTCTGTCACATCGCCTCCCATCGTTTCTCTGTTGTTCTGAGTAATTAAATCTGAACAGCATAAAGGTTGACTGTCTGTCTGCGCTGCAAAACAAATCGATCATCCCCTTATCTCACAGCCACACAGCTGACAATGCTCCGAGGTTAGTGAGAGACAGATTGCTCGATTTAGGAACATTTCTGAAGATGTCACAGCTTATTGTCACATATTAACTTGTTTATCAACCTTTGATTTAGATGTTTCCCTTTTAACATCTACAGACACACAGACGGGCCTTGATGGATGTTATCATCTTTCAACAGCTGCAGAATAAACTCAGTTTCCTCTCTGATACAATTTTAGATGTGGTGGTTGATTTTAATATAACATTTCTATCTGTTAGACTTACATCTGTAGGGTAAATACCTGTTGTTGCTCACTCTTTACAGTGTGTGTGACCTCTGTGAATGAGGACATCTAAATCCCATTTTCTTGAGTTGCTATCTGATTATCTGATACAACTGACATTTACTTGTTTAAACCGGAGGTCACTTGACTGGACAGAAAAGAAGATGAACAGGTCTAGTTTACGGGCAGCTTTTAAATAACTTAGTTGTAAAAAATGTACTTTATTGACTCTATAGAAATAGCAACATTATCTAATAAGGCACACTTTATAAAGGGTTTTTGAAAGCATAGGGTCACAATTTTCAGTTCAAAGCAATCGGAAGGTGTCCAAACGAACAGTGAAAGTGGTTCAATCATTCCTCCTGTTCATGCTGACCATTAAAGGATCTCCTCCTAATGTGCTTTTAGTGTAAATGAGAGGGAACAAAATCCACAAGCCTCGTTTAGAGCGAATGTATTTAAAAGTTTATCTGAAGCTAATATAAGAATCCAAATTAGTCAAATCAAGTGGATAACTTCTGAGTTAATTCTGTCTTTGGGTCTGGACTGTGTTTCTCTGTTCAGCTGCAGTGGATGGATAACAAAAACAGGAACATTTGCTTTAGAAGAAATCCTACTTGGTTTGATTAATTTGTCTTAAGCTTCACATTAGCCTTAGATAAACTTTTACTTTTTTTCTCAAAATGAGGACTGTGGATTTTATTGCCCATCACTGACATTGAAAGCACAATAGGAAGGGATCTCTTCATGGTCAGTTTAGGCATGCATGGGGATGATTACGGCATCCTCATGCTTAAACTTTTAATGTTTATATGAAGGTTGTTTAAAGACAGACTTGAAAAAATAGTTGCAATGAATGGCATTTGCTAATGGTTTATGTATCAACTAAAAGTCATTTATAAGTACAAGTTTTTGTCCTTGGTTGCCAAGCTGTGAAAATCCATTTGGTTGGTTGTTGTTTATCATTTCTATTTGATGATAATGTTATTTATTATATTATTCGATTGTATTCCATTAATAAATGGTGTTTAGTTTGTGATAAACCATGTTTTTACAACAGTCCATTAAGTGTGCAGTTAATAATAAATTGATTTTGTAACTGATTTTCTGCAGCCAGTCACCTGAAGGTAAGAGTTGCACCTGTCCATTTATGAATTAAAGAAAGGACAAAACAAGTTGTAGGCTTATGTATTTATGTATCTTATGAAATTAAATGTAAATTAATTTATCTGTTGAAACATTTATGAGGGTTATCGAGCTATGTTTATATGTTGCTAGAAAATGTACAGCAGTGACGTGAATGTCTGATACCCCACCCCTTTGTGCTCCTCAGTCTTTTCACATCATTTTAATACATTTTTGACGGTATGTCGGAGTAGCAGCAGGGAGACTGCTTGCAAAAGTAAAAACTACAAAAACATCTGAATGAAATAAAATAGTCGTTTTTGTACTCTTAACTGCTCTGCAGCCGCGTGAGCGCGCACGGGGTAGTGGTGCGCGCGGCCCGGAGTCGCTCGGTCTTCGCAGCAGCATCACTCCATCAACGCAGGGTTCAACTCACAGGTGCTCCCCTCTGCTGCTGCAAAAAAAAAACTGGCAAGGAAAGTAGGAAAGCTCCGGGACGATCTCTGAGAGAGGATTTCAACAAACACCCTCGAGGGATTAACGAGATTTACACTTCGAGGTGGGCAATAATTATTCATAAACGCTCTGTTATGTGTTTACACTGGGCAACTCTACTATATGCATGTAGTTAATGTTCGAGGTTTAACAGTTTCTAGAGAGAAAAAGCAGAGTAGCAAAGTCTAAAACAAAATACAAAATGCACATTTTCTAACTATCAAAGGTATTTTGATTAAATTACATGGTATCTTATAAAAAGCAAAAGATTACCCCCCAAAAAAAAAGCTTTGCTGAAGCTGCACTAAGGACCAGAGCATGTGTTGAATCCAGTATGATTCTCATCAGCTCTGGTTTGTGTCTGAAGCTCAGCAGCTCAGATTGATTCAGTTTGAAATGGATCGTATTGGCATATAGTCAGGGCTTTAGTGACAAAGCCCTGATCTATGAGATCAATCAGAGGAGCAATGGGAAGACCACTTAGTAAGTGTGTGTGTGTGTGTGTGTGTGTGTGTGTGTGTGTGTGTGTGTGTGTGTGTGTGTGTGTGTGTGTGTAACTCATTTACATTACCTAATGAGTTATTGAAAAATTTAGAGGGCAGAGAGCAGACAGGGCTTACTATTCCTATCTGATGTTTTAAAATTCAGCATGCATGCAAAAAGCAGATATAGCTGAAGCAAACAAAAGCCAGTCTGGAGAATGAGGGCACACTTAAGGTGTTTTTGCGGTGTGATTTAACTTGAAAGTGATGATAATCTAAGAAAAATCAAATGCAAATATTCTAAAGACTTGTTTTTCAGTTGTATACAGGTTTTAACTACAGACACCACTCAGATGGGAACAGCATGAGATCACAGTCCCATCTCTTTTGCAGTCATTAAAGTAATGAGGCTTACAGATCAAGGCATGTGTCAGTGAACTAACCAGACTTCACCCCCGGGCTTCACCCTTTTCCTGAAAGCATCTCTTTCTCTCTCTCAGATGTGTGGTATGGACGTAGATCTGGACGATGGGGGTTCAGGTGAGGAGGACAAAGAGGAGCATCTCTGGATCGGGGAAGGAGTAAAGATGCTGCCCCCTCCTGTGGCCCACAGTGGGGGCAGTGCGTGGGGCAGTCGCAGGGGCAGGTGTGGCTGCGTGGCCTGTGGGGCAGGTCTCGTCCTCTGGAACCTGTGTGTCGTCTTAGCCAGCACTCTGCTCCTGGCTTTGGTCTTCTCCGTGGTGCTGCTGCCTGCGATGCTGCTGCTCTACGCTGGTTTCCTCTGTCATTCCAGGGTGAGTTGTCAGCAGCACTGTGGTCTCATCTCAACAGATATTACTCCACTGGTTATTGTCTTTGTAGCAGGAAACTGATAGATAAGAGTTGTGAGGATATAGGGCTCCAAAATTCAGGTTGTAAAATTAAGGCAGCATCTCAGATAATCCTGCCTCTGCATGCCTAGCTGCAGGATACTGGGCTGATGTTAATAATTACTGGCAAAGAATCAAGACTTGAGTGGTATTACTGGTTACTGTTTACTGGCGGTAGGAATCACAGGAGACCTTGTGGCTCAGTGTCTTTCAAGTGAGCACATTTGAAATTCTTTTTTTTAATGATTTATGATAGTTGAGTTGTGCAAAAAGATATGTGATGTTTGTGTGTATGTATGTGCAGCATATAAGGCCCCCAGAGATATGTCTTAACAAGTGGGTGTGTCTTGTGGCCTAGTGGTTAAGAGGTATCTAATGTAGACACAAAGTCCCTGGTTTGAGTCCAATCAAGTAGTGGTGGCATGTCCAACCTTTTCTCTCTCTTCCCAAATTTCCTCTATGTATCTTTACTGTCATTGTCAAATAAAGGCAAAAAATGTGAAAACAAAAGTAGACCCTATTGAACAACCTTGTCCATGTTTTTCTACATTCCAGATTTACTGGAAACAAACATACAGAGTACCGCATGGATAACTGAACTACTATATGTATTTAGGCCACGATTCAAAGCATTTTAAAATGTAAATAAATACAAATATAATAAAATATTGATACTTGTCTTCTTTTTCATAATACAATTTTGTGCTCAAGTATCACAATACTTTCCACTACCCGTATTGTTTATCCACCTGTAATCTTATAAAATATTATATTTCAAATTTTGATTGGTTACCCACGGAATGCCTGTAAACTACAAATCTCTATGTGGGATGTGTCCTTAAAACCATGTAATTGGGCCACCACCCTGACCTAGTGGTCTGAGACACATGACGTTCCCGCTGCGTTCTGGTTAAAAGTGGTCTAAGTGGTCTCTGTCAGGAACCTTTCTTTTCTTCCTCCATGTTCATTTTTCTTTCTACTGTCAGGTTATGTTATGTTGGGTTGAAGTTTTCCGTTAGAAAAATCATGATTGTTTCTTCAGTTTCTGAAAAGTGGGCTGTTAAGATACCCCAGGTTTCTGCACGAATCTGTCAATCAATCATTGAAACTATAGTTGAACAGCACCTTTCATACAGGTTAGTGCAATTCAAAGTGCTGCAGAAATGACTGACAAGCCAATAATTAGACAGAGAAAATGTGGACTGTTTGGGACTAATGCACACAAGAAATAAAAAGTTCCGAACATGAAATAAAATAAAAACAGATATAAAAACTATAATAGCAATAAAATAGAGTGAAATAAAAAACATTTTTTTAAATTTAAAAACTAGATTAAAAACAATCAATAAGAGGGAAAAGAATAATATTAAAGTTTTAAATTTATGTTTAAAGATATCAACACTACCAGGTGCTCTCATGTCCTCATAAGCATGAAAGCTAAAAGCCGCCTCACCAAAGGTTTCAGTCACTCACTTTGGAACAAATAACAGACTTGTACCAGAGGACCTGAGGGGAGGGCAAGACCATGAAGTGCTTTATAAACAACTAAAATCATTTTAACATCAATACAGACACTGACAGACAACTAATGTAAGAACTTAAAAACAGGTGTAATGTGTTCTCTCTTCCTGGTCCCAGTGCTGACAGAGCCACAGAGTTCTGAATCAGCTGTAGCCGATTTACGTAAATATACTACTAATATAAGCCCCACTGCTTATTTTACAGGTTTCCATTGTAACAAAGATCTCAAAGAGGAAAACCAGTTAAAACATTCATTGCTAAGAAATGAGTATGTCAATAGGGAAGAAATGAGAAAAACTTTTATGCCTGTGTTGAGGGGCCAATAAAGCACCTATAACAATAGCAGTGTTATCAACATTTTTTATATTAACAGTGACTGAAATAACTACTTGTATGTGAAAGGGTTAGATTACGGTTAGTCGCTTGTTGTGACAAACTCACAGAGAATTATCGCCCAACTCTGCAGTTACCCTGAGCTCTATGGAGCATTTCTGCGTTTTTCAGCTCTTTGTTTTGCTTTTACAGCCCTTAACTTTGTTGTTTTTATTCGCTCTCACTGGTCTCATCAGCGCCATTTTCCTTTACAGCAGGAAGCTGTTTTCAGCTTGAAAGCTTTGGTAACCCACTGTGCACTACCTGCCCAGCAGTCAGCACACAAAGTTAGGCTTTAGCTGGTGACAATTGTCTAACATTTAGCAGCTTAAGAGCCTCATATTTCCCTCAGGGGATTGGGAAGACCAAAACAATGCTAAAGGAGAGTGAATATTGGACTTACATTCAAAAGGTGGCCAGAAATTAGCAACCATCTGCTAAAATTTTTACCGTATCAGCCTTTAAAAGTGATTATGTCAGTGTTGTGTTGTGTTTACAGCTCATTTCTGTTACCTCCGAGTAGCCAAAAAATGACCTAATGTAGGTTTAAGAGGATAGTGTTCTGCCCCAACATGGCAGTATGTTACCAGTCATTGACTAGGAGGAATTTGCACTACCCCTACCCACTCCGTGTCCTTTATCTTCACTGGAGGTTTAGGCAATGTAAATTTATGGAGAATGGCAGGTTAATCTCTTATTAAGTCTGGCATGGTGCCTTGAGCCTTTGTTGGAGGTAAACAGATAATCAGAGCCTTAAGGGAAAGTCTTTTTGGCAGCATAAGTTAAACACCTACACCTGAAACCCTCTCCACAAAGGTATTCAGGCTTATTCTTCATGATGTACTTGTTGTTGTGTATTATAAACAAGATGCCCATTCCAAAAGATTAAGACTGAACTTGGATACTGGAGCTTGTCTGACAATGTTTCTGGTTAAGATTAGAGGAGATGGGTGGGGCTCATTTTTTGTGAGTCAAACAACTAGCAGACAGATAATTACTGAAGGCATCATGCCAAACCATCCTGCGATGATCTACAGCTCTGTCCTTGGCTCACCTCGCCCCGGCTTCTGACAGGCCACCTCTGATACAGTTGGTCCTTTTGCTGGAGGCCTCGGTTGTCTCGATTATGAGTGATTTGGTTTCTGGAAGCAGAGCAGCGTATGACAGAGTAGACAAATTAAGAACATGCAAAGTGTATGCCTGCAATGAGACTATAATCCTGATTAGGGCAGAGCAAATGTCAGTTCAGAGCAAACAATTACAGACAATGTCAATCAGAGAGTTCTCCTCATTGTGGAGACAGACTGAACATGGAGAGAGGGACCCACTGAGACAAGGCTGTCTGATTTGGTGCCAGCACCAGCTGTGCACAGATATGCTGACAACAGTTAGAAAATGCACTCAGTGAAAACACAGTGTTCACTTGACAGATAGGTGTGTTGTGTGTGTGTGTGTGTGTGTGTGTGTGTGTGTGTGTGTGTGTGTGTGTGTGTGTGTGTGTGTGTGTGTGAGAGAGTGTGGTAAACACTACTGTTGCTAGGGTACATTTGTCGGAGGCGAAGTTCCTTTTGAAAACACTTACAATAGGAAATTGTTTAGCTTCAGACATAACCAAATCATTTTGAATATGTTGTCTGAGTGTGTTTGTGAGTTTTACAGAGAAAAGGAGATAATGTGCTTGTACTTTCTGTGTGTGTGTGTGTGTGTGTGTGTGTGTGTGTGTGTGTGTGTGTGTGTGTGTGTGTGTGTGTGTGTGTGTGTGTGTGTAACCCCAGTATAAGCTCCTGTAAAGATGCCAGTATGTACTTCTGCAGCTGTGACTTTCAGCTGCTAACCTCATATTCACCCTGATCTCACCTCTCACGCTCTCCCTCCTCATCTGTTCATTTTTTTCCCTCCTCTTCCTGCCTCTTTTCATCTTTTTCATCTTCTCCCTCTCACTGGTCGTCACAGGTGATTGACAGCTCAGAGGGTTACTGACAGCTCTGAGCCACTTCTTATCTGTACTGTAGAAAGAGGCTGAGAGAGACTCTGTCACAGCTCGCTACCTACACGGTCCCACTCCTGCACCCTGAGCATATGCAAACACACATGTGCACACACTAATCACACCTAGTGAATGACAAATCCTACCGCTGTGCCTTGTGACTGAGGAGAAACAACTACTGCTTGTACCAAGATGTTCATCATGTTGTCCGGAACCCTTCTGTCTACTCTTATGATCCCCCCTGTGTTTGTCCTCACAGGTCCTTGACGCCCCTTCTGCTATCTGCCATTATCTAGACGACAACAGCTGCTCCGCCCTCATCATCCTTGGCTTTGTGATGATGTCGCCACTCGTGGTTGTGGCGGCCGCAGTCTTCTGTGGGTTGCTCCGAAGGTTTCGACTCCTGCTTCTCATTCAGCCTATCTCACGTGCCTGGTACCGAGGGCGGCTGCTGGACTGGGTGAGCAGTGTCCATGCCTGGGTCTGATCTGGACACAATGGGAGGCGCTGAGTGTCAGACATGTTGACAGTCAGGATGGATCAGAAAGTTAGTTCAGTGTAAAATTAACCACAGAGGTACAGGGGGTAGACACATCATCAGGAGGACACCGTAATACATGCAATTCAATACAATATGTCCAACAATAAATCCTTTATTTCTGAAGCGTATGATCAGTTTTCATCAAGACTTTTAGAGACTCAACTAGATATTTGGTTTTAACAGAGATTGGTTCTGTTATATGAACCTATTACTGGGTGACAGTTAGCTTGGCACACACACAAGACTGGAAATGGTGAAACAGCTAGTTTGGTTTTGTCCAAAGTTCAAAAACACGTCCACCAGCACCTCTAAAGCTTGCTGATTGACACATTATATTTTGTTTCGAGTACAAAAAACATCAAGTTGTGGTTTTATTGTTGTTGGAACTACTTCTTTTTTCTCTCTTTGTTTTGAATTTAAATAAATTATATTACAGAATTGTGTTGGACTTACATAGCATTATGAAAAAATTGACAACAAACAACAACAACAAAAACATCTAATGTTAGCTCATCAGGTATATCAGTTAAATAGTATAGTTAAATATCAGTTTTTTTATATATCCATAAACAGGGTGAAATCAATCATTCACTGTCATCATTTAAAGTCATTAGAGGTATTATGTGTTATGTATCTCACCCATTTTCCCAATCTTTCTTCAAAGATATGAACTTGATTTCTGATTCTCATAGTTATTTTATCCATTTCATATATTTCCTTTACACGGTCCTTCCATTTACAGTTAATTAAGTTATCATCTGTTAACCAGTTCCTTGTAATTTGTTTAATTATTGTTATTCTTATCACTAAAAACAAGTGAGAGTCTTTCCTACTAATTTCCTCAGGTATTTTCCCAAGACGAAGAATTAGTGGGTTTTCATTTAAAGAACCAAGAATATTAGACCATTTTCTAATAGACTTTTCCCAGAACTACTGGAACTACTTCTTACCGACTAGTGACCAAGTGCAGTGATATTCTGGAGTTAATTAATGAGCTTCAGAAGTGCTGGTAGTCGGATTTTGTTACCTCTGTTTACTGTCTTTATGTTAAGCTGAGGTAATTGCCTCCTGGTATTAGCCTTATGCGACAGATATGAGAGTGGTATTGATCTTCTCATTGAAATATATCCCAAAATGTCAAGGCCAGGTTTGTGATGTTTTTGTGTTAGCTGCATTTTAAAAGCTGTCTCTCTTATTTTGTCTACCCCTTGTACATTTCAGGTCATTTTGTGATTTGTTGAGTACAAAAAACAACATTGTGTTTAAGTTCAGTGTAGCAATCTCCACCTCTTATTTGTCTTATTTGGCTTTACTTCAGAAAGTTAGTATTCTGTGAGTGAGATGAGTGACATCTTTATACTTGGGACCTATTATGCTTGCCTTAGTTTCAGTCATATAATGTGTTCATGTTCAAAGTGGCCAGCGTTTTAAATAATGGGATAAACGTATGTAGAGGTGATCCCTTTTTTCTACTTTTCGCCCAAGCCGATGTCAGCTTGTAACAGGTTTCCATATGTGGTCATCTGCTCCACACACAGTGGGCGAGTTCACTGCCCTGCTAACATTAGAGCATTCTTCCACTGTCTTTGAGGAAGTCACTTCATAACACAATAAGGTAAAGTAAAATAAGTTGTTTACCTGCTGGAGGTGTGATGCTCGTCTGCAGCTGTTCATCAAACATCATAATTATTATGTGCTATGTACTATTCCTCCCTGCATTATTTCTAACGGATCTCCATATGTTTTTTTGTTGACTGTTTTTTAGCGCCACTAACCGGTTTTTAGCGCCACTTCACAGTCTCACGTTATTTAGTCATTTAAAAACTTTTAATATGATGCAGTAAAGCAGGAAATACTTTGGGCTTGCATCAATGGTAACTTAACATGACCCTGGTATGACTGCACCTTGGCAGGCTTCTGGAAAAATTGCACAATCAGAAGGGGAGTCCAAAAAAACACACAAAATAGAGCTGGATATGAGCATAATAGGTCTCCTTTAATCTCATGTACAAAGATCATACAAAACATTATCTGCACTCATTTTTATTTAAGTGAACAAAATACATTTTGTGATAACTATTTAAATCTTCTTGAAATGTAAACGAGAAATGTTCAGACAACTTTCAACTCATGACGACAGGCACTTAGACGAGCAAGACTCAGAAACTTCATTTTATCTTGACAAGGTAATAGTTTGATCAAAAACTGATGTATGACAGTATTCAATTTTAATTTGTGTATAAAATCAATATTTTTGTGATTTTGTATCTCCTGTTTGCTAACTTTGTTGACATGGTTACAGAAATGTATTGAAATGTATTGAAGTTATTTGTGGTTTCATTAGAACTCTAGCAAAAAGTAAACTTGATCCAGTATGTTGGCCTCAGTTCCCTTCAAACACCCTAAAAACCGGGTTAAAATGTAAAAAGCAGCATACACGTACTTTAATATTGTCTGTAAGGTGAATTACTGTAAAAGGACAATGATGTTTGTACTTCTTGGACAAATGTAGCATCATTAGCAGTCCTGTCTTGTGCGAGGGTGTGTATGAAACATATTTTCTTTCTTTTAGACATGCCATAAAAAACACTATTATAAAAACAACAGAAGTTGACAGAACGACAAAGTAATGGCTGTTTAGTGGGACCCAGGTGTTAAAGTGGGGTTTGAATCATCATAGCACATTCTGCTGCTTCTTTGTTTTCTGGTCATTTAAATTCATCAGTGACACACACACTGCACATCCTTTTTATCAGCGTGTCCTCGCTCTGTAATTAAGTGTTCAGATTTGAGGTTTATTTCTCAGAAGAAAACCTGAATCATATTTTATGAGGAACAGTTATTACTTGTCCTGTGGAGTTATTATCATATTAAAATATATTGATTTTCATTTAAATGTATTCATATGTGTGGTTTGTCTGTCTGTTTATGTCCGTGCTGTTATTGATCCATTGTATTTAAATTGTTTGTTTACAATAATGGAGCCCTGTTGCTTCCAGTATTGTAGCAAACTGTGCAAGAAAAGGGATGAAATCTATATCTTTTTATCTGGCCATGTTGTGTGCTGGTAAATATCACACTTGAAGTAATTTATTGGAAAGATTGCGGTGGATAATCAGGGCTGATTTTATTTCGCTCTTCTTTTTCATAACAGTCACACACTGTCATGTTCAGATAAATAAAAAGAGAACCTTTTTCCCCCCCAGAGCGTCTCTTTTGTGATGTGACCTGTTTATAAAGGTTTTTTGAATGATTATTCAACTTTGACTTTGACTCTTGTAGATGCACATTACACACAGAAAAATGGCACTAAAAGGGCAACGACCCCAATTTCAAAACAAAACAATATTAGAAAGTGTCTGACACAACTCCAATCCCTCATCCCTCTCATCCTCCATTTACCTTCTGTTACAGTCTGGCTTATAATCAATACTAGCAATACATTCACATGTGTGCAGTACAAATGAGTAAATTAGCTAAATAAAGGAAAATGTTGTCACTGATTACATGGTCACGCAGGATGTCCTGATGTATGTATCTTCATTCTCCTGTTTAGAGAGCCTGCAGTGTCGACATTTGACTGCATGTGTTGTGCATTAACATTTCAAATCTGAGCCCTCAGACCAGCCCACAGTAGCAGGATTGTGTTTTTGTTAGCCCTGCTTACTGAATACAGATCTGTCTGCCTGACATACAGAAATACCTTAATCAAATCTCCTTTTGAGCACACAAAAATGGGTCCATAGAACTGAAATTTTGACTATTTTATTAACGCAAGTTCTTGTATATCAACATTTAACATGTGAGAAGTCTCTTTGTTTGGTAAAACAAGACCAAGAGTTGTGAGAATTGTCCGACTTGTAAATATTAGCGTTTACGCAAACTTCCAACTAATAATAATAATAATTTCAACTGGGAAATGCAGACTTTGCTTGAGAATGTAGCAAATACACAGTATTTCAACCATTTCATGAACAACTCTTTGATCATACAACGGTCTTGAGTTGTCAGATAACATCAAGTCACTCGTTTATGATGACACTTGAGAATCTTTCCTATGTCTACTATCAATCCCATATGACATGAATGCAGCATTATGCACAGCAGTGATTTGAGCTAATTGTAATTATTGTTATTCATCCGGAGGGGGACATGAATGTCCCAATGCAATAGTTGTTGAGACATTTCAGTCTAATGTAGCTAAAATGTTTAAACAATACCCAACAACACAACAGTCACTGTGTAGACTGCTATTATAGGCCACATAATGTCCAATCTACATTAGGAATGGGGCAGCAGAGACAATTTTACATTCATTTTGCTGCCTATCTTTGAACAAAGTTTGAAGACTTTTCGTGCTGTGCTACGTCTGCCGAGGTCAAACAAGGTCAGTTCAGCAAAGCTGAGCAGATGGAGCAGAAATCTTACCAGCCCTGCTTCCAGCAGTTGAGTCTTTACCATCCAGGCATGAAGCCCTTCTGCTCTGCAAAAGCTCACTTGATCATATCTCCTCATTGGGTGACTCATACAAATACACTTTGAAGTCATCCTCTGCATGTATACTGTGCACTGAGACGCTGTCTTACCTGTAAATGTGTTGGAGCATCAGTGTGCTCCCCTGAGTCAGAGAGAGGAGAAGCAATTGTCTTATAATGTGGGTCAATCACTTGTTGCACTGTTCTCTGTTGTTAAGTGGTTGACAATTAGAGTAGATATTGAATATGGGGGAGGAAATTATAATAGGTGGACCAGACAATGAGCTTTGAAAGCAGACACGTAAGCAACTGGCAGAGTTAGCACTAGGTCACTGATTTGAATGCCATTTAGAACTACAACAATGACCCTTTAAACTATAATTTCCGATCATAAATCCCCTGTAGCGTCACTTGAAAATGCTCCAAAATCATTTTAATTAATGTTGCCATTGAAGTTTGTAATCATGCAGTTTTTCCTTGTCTCAGTCTAATGAGAAGAGTAAATAAAGCTTGAAATAAGAAAATACAAGTGAGATCAAATAATTAATGGTTGAGACATTTCACTCAAAACCACAAATGTAAATTTGGCACAATAGGAAAATTCATTAGGTGTCATCCTCTGGGAACCACGAATGTCTGTGGAAAAAGAAGTCGCCTATCATCTCATATATGTAGATGTTGAGATGTCTGTACAAAATTTCATAGCAATCCATCTAGTAGATGTGGAGATATTTCGTAGACAGTCTGGACCAAAATGGTGGACTAACTGACCACATGATAATTATAATCACATCCCTGAAGTGTAGAGACTTTTGAGTGAGAAACAAAAGCAGCTGATCAAATTGCGAACATATACAGGTTTTTTTTTAGTAACTCGCTGACTCTTTAAAGTTAAATCCATTAGTGTGAGGGTTCTTCCGACTACTCTCTTCAGGCCCACACATTTTCACCAGAGCCCTGAATATGTGCTTTTTCACTGTTTTCTTTCAAAGTGAACTCTGAAATGGACTCTTCTGTCTGCCTGAGTACCACTTTTACAGTACGAGGAGAGACGATAATTCAAAGCATGCGTATCAATGAGGAGAGTGAATGTAAAGTACCGACTGGAATGATTTTCAGTCAGCTGGAAAGTCAGGATTCAATATTACAGTTCTAATATTTGAACTCAGAGACAACAAACTGACAACTCCAGTAATAATCAGTGAACAAAAATAGGTTGTTAGGCCGGCTTTAGTGTGAATTGGGTAGATAAATGGTGTTTTCATTATATTGTTAAAAAACTCTGCGTACATGTATCAGCACCTGTAAGTCTCTTGAGGACATTTGTCACAATATTCTTTATTGCTGTCATCACAGTCACAATAAATAAGACCCTCTGGGTTATGATTATTACTTTAATGTGTAGTTTGTTGCAAATTTCACCCAGACAGGCACCAATTTGTCTCCATTACAATTTGCTATTCATTTTGTTTGTTTAGCCAGCACAACATCTTTATCTGTATATTTATAGCATTGCTAGCACATATTGGTTTGTTTGCATTTAGCATCATGTTTTGTTAGAGTTACATCAACATCTTTATTGTTGAATCGAGGCATGTATTGTATTGGTTAAGTTCATTTATCTATTC
>NC_084972.1:17700794-17795794 GCF_963691925.1 Scomber scombrus
TTCATATATTATCTATGGTATATACCTAATTTTCGACCGAAGTGAACATATGAAGACAGTCAAAATCAGTGCTGAACATTGCCACAGAACATGATCGGTCCTGCATTCATTTACTAACATACACACTGACGTGCATTTAAATGGTGACACAATTATTCAGTTAAGTAAAAAAGCAAATGAACTACATTAACTACTGCTAGCTGTTTGTAGGAAGTCGTCGACCAATGACATCAATGTTTCATGCAAATATGGTTCAAAATGTAGTGGTTTGATTAACTGTATGTAAACATGTAATACCCAAACCCAATGTCTTGATGAATCCTGATGAATTAAAGAGAGAAAGGGGACCATCATGAAACCATATAATAACAATTTGCCCCTCTTGGAGTCTTGAAGTGTGATTTACAGAGCAGATATGAATGCCACAGCGGACAAAAAACAACTACATGCAATTTATTTTCAGTTGGACTTCAAATCCTTCAGGTTTTCAGTTTGCTGCTTGCCAGGCAGCCATTGTGCATCTCTGTGGTTTTTTCATCAAATTAACCCGTGAACACAATAGTCTCTGCTCCCATGTCAGCCACGCTCCATCTCTCATTACCCCCCACCTGGGAGAAGAAGTGAGCTCCTGCTATTACACATTATCTTTCCCCTCTCCTCCAGCTTTTCTCTCATTATTCTCCTTTCAGTTTACAGCCTAATACTTTGGGTACTTTACCGAACACCACTGTCCTCCCTCGTCCTTCCTATATTCAGAAAATTAAAATCCATTTTCCATTGCTTCCATCCTTGTCTCATTACAGCTTATTCCCCATCTCCTGTGGCTGAGGGATGAAAAAAAAGGCTTTTCATGAACACTTATTCTATCCTCTGAAAGACACCTGCGGCAGTCAGGAGGCGGTATCACTGTACCTCATGGGGGCCACTCAGATCATAACACCCATATCACAGAGGTGGGAAATGATCTCTGTGCTTTCAGCATCACCAAAAATGGACAGACTTGTGAGTATTCACTGAATGGCAACATTGCACAGCTGCTGTGGATAATCGCCTTTGCACTGAGTATTTTTTCAGTTTGGTGAAATAAACAAGCAATTGTTTGTGATAATTAATTCAGAGTGAAACAACAGGGGAAAAAGCTCATATTGTTTGGATAAAACAAAGAAATATCCCTTCGACAGGCTTTTATATGGCAATTTGTATGTTTTGTGTACTGATAGAGTTGAGGAGAATCAGCAATCAATATTATGTTAATTTAGATAACTGCTCTAGTTAGACTTACCTAACAAACCTTAGTATTGATGGCTGCAGTGATGAGGAGATACTCTGTAATTGGTGGGATCAGGTAACCGCAATAAAATCCCAAATAACCCAAGCATTGCTGCACTGAGCATCAAGATTAGATTAGGGTTTGTTTAATGATTGTTTCATCTAATTAGGATTACATGTTAAACCTTCTAAACAGACATGAAAGAGCCATACACTACATATTCTTCTAGTGCGTTTATGGTGTTGTTTGAATTGCTAGTGACAATATTATTCCTGTGTAGTGGATTGAAATTGTCCAAGAATGCAACATAAAAACTATGGTATCATCAATGGTCACTAATGAAGCATCATGCATTGCAAAGAAAGAAAAAAGGATCAATATAGATGACTTTAAAATGTGAGTAATGACCTGGGTATTGTTGGAAACTGGTTATTTTGCCCTCTGACACACTAATTCCCTTTGTAGAATAGTGAGTAGTGAGAATAGTGAAAACTATTTTGAACGTGTTATAACTGCATTTCCAAGATAGAAATGGTAAACTTCTTGCTTTTAAAGATAAGATAAAAAATAAGATAAACTGTATTGATCTTTTGCAGGGAAACTGAAGTGTCACAGCAGCAAAGGGAAATGCAAGAACATGTGCAAAGTGTAGATAAGTAACCTTTAAAAAAAACTATACTATAAAGATAATGAGCCAAAACATGAAAAAAGTTACTGGATATTATATGGACATAAAAACATTATATACTCATAATATTACAATAGAGGTGGAAAAATGAGGAAATTGCAACAAATAATTTAATACAAACATTGCACATGATAAGAGATTGCACCTAATGGAGGGTAAAGTGTCTCGTGTCTGCAGATAGGTGTGTGAGCAACAAAAACAAAGTGTGTGGCTCATAATGCAAGACAAGAAAGACAGAAAGTCATGTGATTGACTTATGTCAATAGTAGTTGTTTTGGTCTGCTGAGAAGAGTGCTAAGTGAATAGTCAGACAGACTTTATGGGTTTTAGTGTCGACTTGTTCTGATCAGAGTGACAATAATATTGAAGTGGTTAAAATCTCTTCTTGAGCCATCTGGGTGTAATTCAACAAACCCCTGTAATCAGATGGAAGATGTGTGCTTGATAATCCTAATGATGACGTCTAGTCTTCACATTCAAACAGCACTGTTTTGCCAAGATTTAGATGAGAAGATTGACACCATGCAACAATGCAGTAAAGCGTATTTTCCAAAATGTCAATATTGGAATCATTTTCCACTGATTTATTTTCATAATTATTTTCATTGTATTTAAAAAATATCGAGAGACGTGTGTGCTTCTGCATCAGTGTTTCATCTCTGATTCGACAACTATGTCCTTATCATGTTAGTGAAGCGTTTCCATTTAGATTCTCAGGACATGCCGTGATTGACAGCGGATGATAATCACGGAGCTCAGGGGCCCTCGTTTCTTTGTTTAGTTTCACATCGAGACATGCCTGCACATTCCAGCGCTGACAGAGGAACAGAGCTGCTGCTGTGAGATTAGGTACCTCAGGGATCCTGTCATCTCCTGTCTGTTCGTGGCTGGAGCATCTAAAACCTGCAGTACCAGAAATGCATTGAACTGGTTACAAAAAAATTGAAGACCATGAGCAAAAAGTCTTTAGATTCGACCATAATGGACACTTTACACATAGAACATTACTTCTCAACACTTTAGTTTTCTTGGAAGGAATAGGGTATTTTTAAGTGAATGTGTATGAAACATCTTTTGACTTCCATTGATGCATGCTGTCCCATGTGGTCTGGGTCACACACATTGTCCAAATAAAAGTGTTTATCCTCCCTCAGGATGATAAAATCATCACATAATTATGCTTGTCTAAATATTAATACTTACACACTGAAATACAGAGTAGGCGTGTACAGATTCATCCATGCTGGAGACTTTGTTTTTAGGTGAGAAAACTTACCTAAAGTCTTAATGTGCATATAGCCTGACAGGAAAAATCCAGGGAAGTAAGATCTTGTGTGAGCAAACAGTAACAATTGGGGGCAACCTGGAAGATCATATCAGCATTTTAATCAACTCAGTGCTTTTCTTATCTGTATTATGACAGCTGGATAGTAAACAGAATGTGCCTGTAAAACAGTGAAAATAAGGGGAAAGTGGAGTGCACATACCTCCTTGCTATGCACTTAACTAAAGGTAATAAGGTTACATCACTTTCTCTGTATGATCCATTTAAAACCAGCAACACTTTAACATGCAGAAACATGCCTTCAAACAAAAACAGATTTGATGCACTCCCACAGGCATGCACATGGAAAAAAGCTCTGCCAAAACCACAAAACATAAGAGGGCATCCTGACTCTCTTCAGCGCATTTCCCCCCTCAAGCCGATATTTCAGGAGTCCCATTGACTGCCTGTCTACCTGCCTCCGCAGTGCCTCTGTCAGCAGTATCAATGTGCATGTGGGAGTGTGCTGGCAGGGTGTGCCTATAAAGGGCTCATCCCTTTATGGGAAATATGGACATTATGCCATCAGTGCACACCTACTCGCCTATAAATCAACACAAATACACATATAAACAATGAGAAACCGAGATAAAAAAGAGATTTGAAGATAAGAGAAAAGTAAACGCGAGCCCAGGTTTGAGATTACAGCAGGAATACGGGTCTGTAAATAAACTGCAGCCGTGCAGAGGGAGCCTAGGCTGATGGGAAGGTCTTTCATTAAGTCATAAATGAAAGTTTTGGAAAATTTGCATTTTGAACTGATGATGGCTTTAAAGGAGAAATTAAGAAATAACCAGAATTGTCATTGACATCCCTAGAGTCACCCATAGCTAAAATTAAGGCGCAGATATAAAAAACCTAATTTTTAAAAATAATACCACTTTCTGACGAGGCACCCCAATTCAAAATGACCTTTTTTATTGATTAATGATTCATTTACTAATGATTTATAGATCAGTTGGGTGGAGAATCCCTTCGTCTGGTGTTTAACCTCCCCTAACAAGACAATTGTTTTGTCTTTTTAGCTCTTTAATTCATTAGCAAGTGTCCCTGAGCTCCAAATTGCAAATTTCTTTCAGGGATTCAAATACACAGAAACTAAACAGCAATTAAGGCTGATTATCGGGCTTAGAAGACCTCCTCAACTATTTCCAGTTCTGGAAAACTGCTGCAGAGAATTTAGATTTATTAGCAACAAGAACACTTGTTGAACACTATTAATGTTTTATTACCATTAATAATCAAATATCATGCTGGAAGAGGATGCACCTAAAAAAGAGAGATATTAACAACTTGTTAATGGAGAAACTGTAACAACTTATAAATGAAAAAGTAAATTAAGTAAAAAAAAAAATACAGTACAAAAAGTCAATAAATGCTGGCTTATAAGAAAAAGTGATTAATCTTAATGGGAGGCCATTGACATTTTGCCTTATTTGTGTGCAACACTGTAGGTCAGCTGTCCCCCAAGGACTCAGAGTTAATCCCAGCTGATCAGAGTCAGCTGGTGTCTCAGAGTCCTGATTGGATGGAGGCAGTGAAATGCTGCATAGCTCCTATAGGACTGACATCTTGACGTGTTCAGGGTTAAGTATGAAAAGGGCTCCAGAAAGATGAACACTGTGTGTAGTCAAGTACTCCTCGTGGACACGGTGACGGCGAGAATAACAATGAGTCTAACAGACTGACCATTTGTGGGAGATTGAAAGCCGTGGACTTCAGGACAAAATGAGGAAGCAAGTTGATCATAGTGCAGAGAGTTTCAACCTGTGCATTGTGAAATAATATTGTCACAGTTTGAGCTCTTCTACGGCTTGGATTGTCACAAAACTAGCTGGTTAAGTATGAAAGATGAACAGCTTTGTTCGAAAATATCTGGTTCCTTGATAAAAAAAAAAGTCAGATGTACAAGGTTGTGTATGTAAAGATTTTCATAGTGAACTACGACTCCCATAGTGCAACAAAAAAAGCCAATCCCGGAGTTTAAAATGTGGCCTTGAGCACTAACAGTGGACCAAAACTAAAGATTACAGTGTTGAGAAAAGTTATTTTTCAGTCTGCAGCAGGAGTTGGTTCGGTTTTAATTTCTGGGTCACTTTTGAGTGATTTCAGCAGCCATTCATTTGTGTCCCCAAACTTAATGAAGGTACAATTTTAATTCGCTGAAATACCCCTTTAATTAGATTTGTCATATATATACAATTCTTATACAATGAAAATTAAACATAGGAGTAATATGGCTTCTTTGAACCACACATAACCTGAACACAACATATTATTGCATTTACTTATCTGTTTTTCTGTTAAAGTGAAATAAAACTTATAGACCTGAAACAAAAACAAGAAACTAACATTTCTTTGGTTGAGAAACTGCTGAAGAAAGTCATGGCTAAATCTAGTGTTATGGATTGTTGGCTAATTATAAACCACATTTTGTCAACCAAATTGAGTCTAAAGTGAGATGAATGTATTTGTTTTATTTTATTAATTTGATGCTCATTGATCAGCAGAAAAAAGACAGTCCTTCCACTGCTGTGCATACATACTCAGCAGTAATGGCGTTTTGACATATTTCCTTCTGGCAGTGCACCTGTCAGATCCTTCACACACACACACTCACACACACACACACACACATACACAGATATATAAAAGCGTCAGAGAAAATTTCCTGTAATGCGGAGCATAAGACAAACAGAGCACTCATAAATAAACCGGCTCACTCTCTGCCATCTCCCTCTCGTGCTCTGATGAGAGCCGAGCCAGACTCCTCAGTTTGCCCCCAGGGGCAGATGAAAGAGAAATACTGATGAAGACGGAGCAGCTGATGGAAGCCAGGGACAGTGAGGTAAAGGTAGAAATTGGGAATGAAGCTGAGAGGAGAGAAAGGTCAGACGAGAGGAAAGGTTAAATGAAGGAGAAGAACTGAAACCTTTACAATACAGCAGGAGGCTTAGCATCCTGTAATTAGTACAGCACACGCCTGGAAACATCTGGAGAAAATGGCGCACATTACCGTTAGGACATGAAACTTTAGATTACATTTGAAGATGTCTCAAAAACCCAAACCCTGAGGCTAGTGAGTTTTTGATGCTCAAAAATCCTGAGATTCTAATGTTTTTTGGAAGTCCTTGTCATCACCCAGCAGAATATATGAAATGTGGGGAAAAACCAATATAGAGAATTGTCGCAGATTGCAGTACCAGACAAAAATCTATTACAGAAGCTTAAACATGACCTTTAGTAGTTAAAAATGCGACAAAGCAGAACATGCACATTTTGTTGCGAGAACATTTGTTAAAATTGTGTAAGACTACTCAGATATTGTTCACACTTTAGAAACACATTGTTTGATTTTTTTTTTTTTAAAAGAAGCTTTTAGAGCTTTCAACCATATCACATGGTCTTTATCGGCAGATGGAGTTCACTCAGTTGTCTTTGAGATGGATTTGTTGACATGTAAGCTCAGTACGATGGTTTCCTTCACAGCACTGTTATGACTTTCTGTCTGAGTTGTCTTGAGAGATGAGCATGTACGTGACTTTGGAAATAATCATAACTCAAGGTCTGTTTACTGGCTTTTGTGTGCGCTTTCAGCCATATCACATGGTCTTCATCAGCAGACAGAATAACATATTTGATGTTTATTAAGTTTCTTACACAATAGTTCAAACACCAAACATTTGAGACAGCTCCTTATACAGAGGTTCATTATCACCACTGAGGATGTTTTGCATTAAAGTTCCCTTAAAAATGAAGATATGCATTTACAGTAAGTTATATAAAAACATGTATATAACTACAAGTGTAACACTACACAACACAAATTCAAACTTTTGAAACTGACATGCAGGTCTGAGTTTTTAATGTATTTTAAAGGCTGAAAATGGCTCTAATAGTTTGAAAATGTTGGTGTCTAGATGCAGTGATATGTAATAGTTTGGACTTTTTTTTAATCAGCCAAAAAACCAACAGCAGACTCTGTGTTTCTGCCTCAGGGAGAAATACGAGACAGAAATACTGCTAAGCACCGTTCATCCTCAGTCAGTTACTCCACCTGTTTATTGCTTCAGTAGGCACCGGAGTGCCAACTACGCGTGCGTGCATGCGTGCGTTTACAAGGATAAGACAGGTAAACATATGAGGACTGCTCTCACACTGCAGCACACACACCCACACACACACACACACACACACACACACACACACACACACACACACACACACACACACACACACACACACACTAATGTTTTTAGGTAGCAGCTGATTTAAAGAATGGATTTAATAAGATACAACAAAATAAGGAATGTGATGACTACACAGTTTCTTATATGTTATTACATTTTAATGATTTGCCAAAGCTGCAGTTATATATATCACTGAAGGTGAAAAACAAATTGTGTAAGAAATAAGGTTTGGACAATTTGAGGATGGATGATAACTCAAGTTCAAATAGTTCACGAGGTTGGTGTTTTAGGGGATAATGTGATTTTAAAAAAGACAGAAACAGTTCATTTATTGAAAAGTAACAGACGCTGAAATGCAAAGGAGCTGAGTGATAAATAAAATAAAAAACCCCAGGAGGTTTCACCAGCTTTAAGTTCAAATGCAGCCCAGTTACAACAAGACCAGACAGCAGGATTATTAGGGCACGGTAATTGGTACTTTGATTTGCAGTATCAAATCTGTTCCACCTCCTATGTTGTCAATAGCCTGACATATTTGACTATAATTGTCCTGAAAGACATTAAGTATTGACATGTAGTATAACGACTATTATGTGCACATATAAGCATTTACACTAACAGGATTTCCTAAACACAACTCATCTACAGAGACAAACAAAAAACATCCAAATCAGAAGCACCTTGCTAAATTTACATAGTGCACCCAACATAGCCCGGTGCTGTCTGTTTCTGCTGCAACAACAGCAAGAGTTGCTGGTCTACTGGGAGCAATCTGGTCTACATTTGTAGCTTCTGTCTGTTTTCTGTTGAGCCATTTTCAAATGTCCGTGACAGCATTTGCTTCCGTTTACCTGCTTTTTTCATTTAGGCTAACTGCTAGCTTCACTATCTGCTTACATCCTCGTGCAGCTATAGTCTCACATAGAATGGGTGGAAATTAGCCTCCTGGAACAGCCAGGGATGTAGGTGCTTATGCATTTAGCCATAATAGCTGCTCCAGGTGGACCCAGGCAGGATTCAGAGACAAGCATTTAAATGATTCATGTAAAATGAATCCTGTTTAGTTGGAAAGCTGCAGGTGGCTCACACAACTTGCCCTCATATACATATATATATATGTTTTGAACAAGTCCTTGTTTGTCCTAATTTCTATAACAGAGCTGGTAATGGCAAAGTTAGTAAGACACATTTAGTCACAGTGGCTACATTTATGAGAAATACACCAGGTTGAAAGAAACCTACTAAATGATTAACAATTAGCTGATGCAATCCAGTCTGGGACACAAGGGAACAATGTAGTATACTGCATACTGCAGTCCACTGCATCAAGAAATGCAAACTACACAACAGTGAGAAATAAAAAAAAACACAACTGAATTAAAGTATGACCCAACATACTGCAGAAGGGACAACTTCTGAAACCATACTACACAGACCTCTACATTTAATGCCAAACATCTTTGAGTACCCTGTCATCTTTCTTGAATAGTCAGTTATTTTGTACATTTCTGATTGCTGGTGAGAAATGAAGGGCATTTCTTTTGTCTGGTTTCAAGAGTGAAATAAAAGTAAATCAAGATAAACAAACAACAAAATGAAAAAACAAAAATCAATGTAATGACAGTAGAGGAAACATTTCCTTTCCATTCCAGTAATTTTTTTTCCAATTGTTGAGGTCACTGTTGACACAATATTTGGAGAAAATATTGTCATACACAGCAGCACAAACATAAAAAGTCATGAGCCAACTGTTTGAACAGCCTGAAAGTAATCCTACCCAGTGAGCACGTCAGCGACCAATCGAATAAGGACAGTAAATGAGAAGAATGCATGAAGGGCCCTGGAGGCTTGTTATAAATTCCTAACTGAACAGATGTTTGAGACTAAAACACAGCACCAGGGCTTCAAAACTGGATGAGCTGTGTGAAACAGTAACACAAGGTAAGAGCTGTAAAAGAGCCCGTGAATGATGACCTTTATGACAAATCTTCGCTGACCTGCTGACAAACACACAGCTACTGTTACTACTGACAACAAGCTGTGTCTGCTGCCATTTTCAAACAATAAGACAATGCTGTATTTCACACCCGTTCATTCCAGCGACAACGTCTCTCAAGAAATTATTGCTCCGTTGATAAGATGTGCAGATTTATAGCAGCTTTGATGTCTGCCATGCGGGTGTTAAGGCACAGCTGTGATTGACAGTTCGGCCACCTGCTGCTCTCATCGACTCTGGGATTCGAACTGAGCTGGACTTTCGAAACTCTGAGATTCAAACCAGCTCAACCTCAAGGTCTGAAAAGTGACGCAAATAGGGAAGTGCCTTAAACCTGTATTTTCTTTCAGGGCCATTGGCTCTGAAAAGAAGTCCGAACATGACCCTACTTCTCACTTGATTTATTACCTCAGTAAACATTTTTCTAATGAGTTTATGGTCTCAATCTAGTGGCTTAAAACAGTCTTGTTCAGTGTTTTGGTTGCACTAAATGACCCTCTAAGGAATCAGATCTTTAGTTTTTTTCGATTTTTGCTTGCAAAATTTAGCATTATCATTAGCATTATCACAGTTAACCTCAAACTGTTAATAGAGCATGCTAACCCAGCTACAAAATAGCGTTAATGTCAGCTCCATCCTCTCCTACAAATATGATCACTTCTCATCAGCTCCCAAAAATCAAAGATAGTGACTGGTGTCAAAATGCCAATCTTGATGCTTCAAAATGAGTTTACAAGCCAATGGGTGACGGCACAGAGACTATCGGCATTATTTTTATACAGTCTATGAAACAAATGATGTCATACCATGCTACGTCCATCTTTACACAGTTAATATTTCAGCCTTGATTATTTAGTTAAAGTATTATTCTATTTAAATATGGCATCAGTTTTGTCGCCACTGTCATCACTGTGAACACAACATATAACGAACGTATAACTGTTCCCTCACCAAAGCTTATACAGTACCTTAAATGCAAACAGTAGCAAACTTACACATCCAGCAGACACCGAGCAAAATAAAGATTTATTTGGGGACATGTTTTTGTCTACCTGGGGAGTATAAATCCCATGTTCAATATCCTTTTAGCTCTTCTTTTGTCTCCACTAACTCCTGAAAGAAATAACTGTCTGGCTTTTTAGCTGCTAAATACTCTGCTATGCTCACCAGTCACTATCTTTGTTGGTCTGTCATTTGGTGCTGAAAAAGTAGTGTACAGAGGGTTTATCTGAGCTTATTTGGTGAAAACAGCTTCCTGCTGCGGCATTGTGAGTAAAACAAAACAGTAAAGTTGGGGACCATAAAATAAAACTATGGGCTGTAAGACACTAAGACTGCAGAATCAGGTGATTTATCACTTTATTTGATCCGTTTGTCACATTAAAAATATTGACGAGAACAATTTCAAACTCTCTGCAGTCTTTTGTTTCAGTCCTTTTACATAAAGATCTTTTATAAGTTTCATGAGTTACTTTAAAACCAACAGGAGGTGACAGATAATAAACACCAGATGTGCTCAGTCCTTTCAATTAGTCTGATAACGTTAAAAGTCTAAACACCTGTCAACACCCAGAGCAACTGAGCAATGACTCTCTCCTGGTTTCAAAAGTTAGACATATATGTATGAATGACTTGTTTCTTATTTAATAAGTAAATATAATATGTGTTGAGCTCATTTCTTTCGGTTTCATTAAATAAGACACTGTATCACCACCTCATTTCCCAATTTTATTTTTAAACATGTTGCCTCAAATTCTTCTGAATGTTAAACAAAGCACACAGAACACTTGCAGGCTGTTAGAATATTAAATAAATATATTGTACATTGTAGAGATTATAGGTATCTTCCAGCATCTCAAGGATGGGCCACCGGGATGCAGATAGAAATCTTTAAACACATTGCTGTAACAACAGAACATCCTGACAACTTAATAATAACACATCACATAACTCTGTGACATTTATGTATACATATATGTATGTTTATATATGATATGATATAATGATATGATACAACCTTTACAGTGACCAAGTACGGGGATGTATAAAGAGAATCTACACCTTATTTACTATTTATTATACCATAGAAAATGCTTCCTTCTGATTGGCTGGCAGATATCAGTTAAACTCCTATAGGACTAGGAGCTTGTTTATCTACTGAATCTACTTATCTACTTAAAGGATGTGAAAAACACCTGAGGCCTACTGGCAGCGGACCTCTGAGAGCACTCTCAGTAGTGAGCAGTGATTACAATGTCAAACATAGAGACACTGAGGTCGATTGAGCCTTTTTTGAAACCGTCTGAAACACTCTGATTGATCGATTGGTCCTAGGTCACAGCAGGTCACATGTGCTGCCGCTGTAACAAAATCTTTGAGATCAATTCCTAATCAATCTTCCGAAGAAAGGAGAATCAGTGTGTGTGTTTGCTTCAGCACTGATAGTAAAATACACAGTAAGACCACAGTATTGACTTTACTGCTTTTTTATGGTTGCATCAGTGGTCATTCTCTGCAGCCTGCCAGAAATCAATGAGGAACTGTGCTGTATGTATGCAGGGCACAAACCAGCCAGCGCTAGCCAGCGGAAATGCGTGATGTGACCGGCCGCTTTTTATGACGCTTACTGCAATGACAATCTGTTATTCAACTGCACCTGCAGGGAGCTGATCATTTTCCCCTCTGTGGTCAGTCTACTGAAGATTATAATGAAATGACACCTACGCTAAAATCCAGCTAAGAGTCAGTAGCTGCAGGGCTTCAATCAGCAAAGCAGCTGATGGGAAATGTAAAATTTCAGCAGACTAAAAGCTTTATTATTATTATTTATTATGCCATAAAGGAAAAATATTGCAACACTTTGATAATACCACATTGACTTGTTTATATGTTTTTAAATGAATGTTCAATGGTGGTGCCACCTTATTTCCAACCATATACTGTGTAGTAAGTATTAGGGCTCACCATTTACAAATGCATGCAGAGGGGTTTTACTGTTGATCCTTTAATGTGTTTTTCCAGCATCAAGGCAGCCATTAGTTTACATTCATTTCTTGAATATAGATTTGAATCATCATTATCCACTTCCACTGTTCAATTCTCATTTCCATGGCCTGATAATGCAGCTGTGTGCACACAACCACTAATATATCAACTGTGACAAAAGCGAATATGATGTTCACAGTGATGGAAAATGTGGAAAAAAAGCTTCCAATCTTTGTTAATGGATTTTCATACAACACAGAAATTAGTTGAAAGCAGCTGCCTAGAAAGTAAGAACAATACAATAAATTATTGTAAACAGTAGTTTCAACATTAAATTCATCCCTTAAACCAGTAATTTCCAAGAATAAAGGCAAAGATTACAGTCAGGGTGGGGGCATATCATCATCATCATCATCATCATCATCATCATCATCATCATCATCATCATCATCATCATTGAATTAGGGAGAGAGAGGGAGGTGTGGTCTTTTTCCTGAGCCTCAGTTATAATAACTTTACATATTAAGTATGCTGTATGTGATTTGTCATGAATGTATGTGAAAGTGAGGGCCTCATACAGTTTTAAGGGATTTTTTATAATTAGATTTGGGACTGTTTCCAGAGTTTTGACCTCCTCTAACCTCAATTTTCACCCAGAAAATATGTTAATTCAGACACATTTCTCTCTGCAGCCCTCCACTGCTGCTTTTTTTTTTACCCCAGTCTCATTCTCCAGGTCTTGCGTCAGAGAAGAGATACTTAGTGCTGGCCTCAGTTCAGTTTTGCTCTGTTTCTGATTGTTTCCTACAGTTGTCTCGTTACAGTAAGCCTGCTCTCCCACACAGCCTCCCTCTCTCTATTTCCTGCATCCTTTCCCAAATGTTCTGCATCTTTCTTCACAATGACTGTTTGAATATTTTTTATTGGATTAGAAATGCGACTGGCAGATATTAAAGTCAATTACACGACTTCAGCTGCTCCATTAGCTAAATGGTGTTAGGATCAGAAACCTGCTATCATCTGTTACATTCCAGTCAACCAAATCAGCCTTCAGATGAATGGATGAATGAGATTTGAGTACGCTTTCAGAGTTCGCTGCCAGAGTAACTCATTGGTGAAATGCTGGTAGCCTTCACAGGCAGACAAAACGGCATTCATCTACCTATCTCCGTGTTTTATGAGGCAGCTGAAGGTTAGTGCTCTCTAAGATGACACTGAAGAATTTTATTTACTCCATTGGAGCTCTGAAACAGGTGATTAGATTAACTACTAATACACATACACACATGGAGGAAGGAAATCATTTCACACTTTGGACATTTAAAATTGTAGCAAAATTGTGTTTTGTGTGTGTTCTCTGGAGCTTTCTTTTTTCCCTCACAATGTGCAGTAAATTGATAAACACTTTACATTAACGGAAGTGGGAGAAGTGGCAAAAGTTTTAAAATTACATTTCATTCATGAATTCTTGCCCTTTTTTGTGTCTTCTTCCTTCACAATTGATTCCTGTGAGTAGAAGTAAGTAGAATTATTTATATATCACCTCTCTGGATGTCACAAAGTGCTTCACAAGAAAGACAATAGAAAGACAGAAAATGGAGACACTATATTCAAACATTACATTAAATAATGAGACGAATAAATAATTAAAGGCAAACTGTTCTTGAGCTACTTTTCAAAGGTGTTCATGCTCGCCACAGATCTTAAGTCCAACAAGAGACAGATCCAAAGTTTAGGAGCCACGACTTCAAAGGCACATCTCCTTTCATTTTGAGTCCGAAGTAAAGAACAGTTGTCAAACCCTGATCAGAGAATCTTAGAGACTGACTTGTAATGTAAGGCTGCATAAGACTTTTAATGTCGACAAGTGCCTGAGCATGCAGAGATACTGTAAGAGTGATAAGATTTGGAATTGGATTCTGAATTTCATGGGGAACTTTTGTTAAGGGATCAGGATTGGACAAGTGGTCTAATCCTGTAATGTTTTCTGACCAAGGATTTAACACAGGTGGAGAGGGAACCAGGGTTTTCCCAGTGGCAGCACAAACAACAACCTCTGTTTTTATCAGCATTAATCTGTGGCAAACTATTAACCATCCAATATTTAATAACATTTAGACAGTCATATTTAACAGACAATTTTGTCAGATAGTTAAAAGAGATGTACAACTGAATATCAGGAAAATATATGCCTTTAAACTCATTATGTGCCCAAGGAGAAGCATGTTCATGGCAAACAAGATAGGGCCAAAATAGGAGGCATAGGTACTAACAGCTTCAGAAAAACTGCTATCAGAGAGGTAAGGCCGACCCAGTCTGTCTCAGTCTGTCAGTTCAACAAGGAGATATCAGTTGGAAGTGTATAACATTATTAATTGATGTTAGTTTTTTGGCATTTCGACTCCATGCGATGCAAAGGATCTTCATAAAGTGTAAACCTGTATAAAGATAGGAGATAGGACAGGATCCACCTGGAGCCTAGACACTGGTGGTGGTGGAGCAGAGCTGGCAGGTGGTTGATGGAAACCTGGAGCCATGGAGGTCATGGTGGTGATTAGGAAGAGGGTTGGCAGAATTGTGAATGAAGGGATTTTGACAGTGCCAGAAAGCGAAAGTGATGGAGAGAAATAAAACCAGGGGAAATAGCAGACCCAAAATGTAATAAAGGCAGAACCTGAGGAAAGTAACTTCCTTCTTGAACTTTTGCCAAAGCTTCATTCAGGATACTGTTATCTACAGTGTCAGAAGCCGTACTGAGATGCATCAGTGCTGAACCACAGCATTCTCCTGCTTCATCGTGAATTAGTGCTGTATGTCATTTGAGACTGTGAGAAGTGGAGCGTAGTCTACCGAAGCCTGACTGAAACTTATCAAGATTGCTGTATGCATCTAAGCATCTGGGAGCTGCACTGCTACGTGTTCTAAAATGTTGGCTAATGAAGACATCTTTGTGAGATGGAACGACTGGGTGAAAATGAAAAGTGTCAAAAGAACAGTCCAGCAGAAAGTTGGTTCAGAATGCAAGAGCCAATTAATCAAAGGCAAAGTTATGAATCCAGATTAAAAAATATTTAAATAAAACAATAATGATCTGCAATAAAAAGATCATCAGAATAAATGGAATCAATATTTAAACTGAGGGTATAAAAAAGATCAAGAGTAGGCCCTCTGTTGTGTGAAGGGTCTGACACGTGAATGAATCATCATCGATATGAATATTAAAATCACTGACAATAACAGAGGATAAGAAAATCACTGAATTCATTCAGAAAGGAGCGATGATTTAAAATGCAATAAAATCATTAATATACATTCAACTTTGATCATCTGTACTTCAAAAGATGAGAGAGACACAGCGCTCACCAGCAGACATACCAAGCAGCCCCTGAACACCACAGTGGAGGAGGGAGGGCATGCTCCATTTTTCTCTGTCGGGTTTCAGTCAGAAATAGAAAATCTCAATTATGAGACAGAATAAAATCATTGAGCATGAAAGTTTTGTAGAGCGAGCATTGAGCAGCCCCATCATCGTATTGTCACTTTTTCACTTTACAGTTCATTTTTTAAAAAGCCGAAGTGTGTTTTCATATTTTCCCCAATAATGACTCCAAAGAGGAAGGTGTCAACTATAATTAGAAAAGCCATGAAAATGGATGCTTGTTAAACAATCTGACTTTGGAAAATCCATAAAGTCTCACAGAATTCCAGGTATGCACAACCCAACATATATACTGTGCATTACACTGTTTGGCTCTTTGTCAAAAAAACACATACCAACATGCAAACTCAAAAACATGTCATGTTTTTCCATGCAAACAGGAAGAGAAAGCAACCTTTTCCAGACAGTTTTCCATCGTACAGGGAGGGCTGTGATGTCACAGGCCCGGACAAGCACCAGACAGCATATGGGTACGGAGATGGAAGGAAGGCTCCATCCTTATTAATCTGTCCTTTGAGTCAATGCCTCTAATCAATATCTGTAAGTGCTCTGCATATTGTGGTTTCCCTGCTCTTACTTTTGGCTCAAAGTTGTCCTTGAGAGCTTTTCCCTGTAGCCAACATTCATCATGAAAACACTGAAGCAACTCAAATGTTCACTCCACTTTTTAAAGGCCTTTTCATAATGAAAGCATTCAAACTTAAAGGGAAATAGGTTGCCACTTAATTCCTGCCCTGTGCAGTCAGTATTGTTGTATTACTGTGCTGTTGTGATAACAAATCCTGTTAATTTGAGCAGCAGAGGCAGAGAGCTGACAGCACATTCATCTGGAAGTTAATCAGCAGGACTCCTCAGCAGTAGCAGAGTTCATCAACATGGTGTTAATAAAATTGCTTTTTAATAGAACATCTTCCTTCTTTGTGCGCAACCAGGCCATGTATTTTTTTACACTGTAGAGAATAATGTGCTGTTAGTTTGCTAATCAAATACGCCTTCATGGTGCATGCACAGAGGGAATTTATAATACTGCTTTCACAGCCCTCTTATAGATTAACTGAGTTCAGAGCACGAACACATGCACACACACATAACTGGGATGCTGCACAGGGATGGAATATCTCACTTGATATATGCATTATATTAAAATTTTAAAAAGAGGTAAAAAACCATAACTTCCGAAGTACCACAATGAGAATTGCAACAGCGAGCTGTCGCTGTTGGAGGACATTTTAGACCCTCTCATTTATCTGTGGGGACTACAGTAATTTTTTAAAGAAAAAATTCAATATTCCAGCTTCTCCAATATGGATATTTTCTAGTTTATTTTGTCTTTTATGACAGTAAATTAAATTTTTTTTTTTTTTTTGACTTTTGGAAGGGACAAAAGAAGACATTCAAGATGTCCCGTTTGGCTGTGGGAAACAGTGATCAACATTTTCCACCATTTTCCAATCATTTAATGTACCTACAAATTAATCGATTAATCTAGAAAATAATCCACAGATTAATTGATGATGAAAATAATCAATAGTTGCTGCCCTAGTGAAGATTTTATAATAACAAGAGTTTACAGCCACACCAACAGCTCTGTGAGGCAGAGCTAAAAGCTAACATGTTCAAAATGACAACGCTAACATTTTGATGTTTATAATGTTTACCATGTTTAGCATCTTAGTTTAGCAGGTTAGCATGGCTGTGATTGCTTATTAGCACTAAACACAAAGAGCTGAGGCTGATGGTAATGTCATCAGTTTTGTGATTAGATATTTGGTCATAAAACAGTGACCAACTGATGATGGCAACAGATGAAAAGTTAAGGGATCACCTACGTTAAATTCACCCTGAGGGGACATCAACATGTACCAGATTTCATAGCAATGCCCTCAGTAGTTGAGATTGTTTTGAACCAAAATATCAACCTGCTGATGGTGCTAGAGGGAAAGTCAGGGGACCATCAAAGTCATTATAATTCATCCTCTAGGGACAATAAATGTCTGTCCAGGATTTCATGGCAATCCATCCAATAGTTGTTGAGCTATTTCAGTCTGGAACAAAGTGGTGGACTGAGATTGACATTCATACAACCCTGCTGCTAATGTGGCTAAAGATGTGAAGCAAAATGAGAAGCCTCTTGACTGTCTCTGCTTTATTAGACTTTCGAATGTATCTGAGTATAAAGCTGGTAAAAGTGTGGAGGCTTTATAATAACATTTTTAAGGCCTGACATCAAACCTGATTATCTCTCTGACTCAGAAGCTAAAAACCGTCACATCAATATACAACATTGAGATGTCCGTGTTCACAAAGGGAAAAGCTCATGTTTAAATATTAAATATCCATGACAACGCACTTTAACATGTTCAAGGATACCAAACTGACATTTGTGCCTAATGGCATATTAGATTAAATTTACATTCACATGTACACACACACACACACACACACACACACACACACACACACACACACGCACACGCACACGCACACACACACACACACACACACACACACACACACACACACACACACACACACACACACACACACGCTATTGTAATTTTTCAGTTTAATTACAGAGAGTCTAGGAGTTCAAGAGTGGTGAGCTAGGCTAGATTTACAGCTTCATACACCGTGGCCTCAGATATTGATCATCAACTGTCTGAGGAGGAAAACCGGAGGTATTAAAAAAAAAAAAAGAAATATATTATAAAGCTGGCCTGAGAGGGTACACAGAGAAGAAAAAACAATTTGTGCTCAAATTAATAATTTGTGCGCACAGATGACTTAATAAGTTCTCCATTTATCTATTTTGCATGTTCTTGTAGGGGACACCAAAGGCATTCAGTCAGCAAGAAGTTTAAAGAAGGTGATGAAGAAGTAATTTGCTTTAGCCTCCTTTCGCACAAAAATACCATCTTCTGTGTGAATCCAGCTATATCCATGAAGTGCTGCAGGACCCTGAAGCTGAGTTTTTATGAACTAGATGACATCCACTGGAGCATAAAGATTTTTATAGTGAAAAAGTCTGTTATGCCATAAAACCCAAAGTATATCCACATATCTTAGTCCAAGATCAAAATAAAACATTATTAAATCCAAGCAAAGCATATTGTACACAGAAAGAAGAATGGCATAACTAATTATTAAACTGAGAGCACAAGTTAGTTGTTGTTTCCATCATGGCTCCTACTGGGCTCAGCAGAAAGCCTCAACAGAACTTCATATATATTTATGGCAAAAGCACTTTAATGGTTTCTTGGAAAGAGTTAAATAAGAAGGTCACCACTCTCATGTCTGTTATCCAGTTACCTTGACATAGCATAAAGACTGGAAAGAGGGAAACAGCTAGCCTGTCTCTGTTAGAGATAACAAAATCTGCCTGCGAGCACTGCTAAAGCTCAGTAATTAACACATTATATCTTTGATAGTTTACACTGTACAAAAAAGTGTATATGTGTAAAAATGACATATAAGGATTTTACAGACAGTTTCCAGTAGTCCTGCTCCTGGCCAAGAAATAGTCTGACACACAAACCTCCATAAAACCATGTTTCTACACTTTAATTTTTGTGTATTAAAGAACAGTTTAAAGGTGCTATGAAGTTGATTTTATAACCTTTGTACAGAGACAGGCTAGCTGTTTCCCCGTTTCCAGTCTTTGTGCCAAGCTAAGCTAACTTCATGTTTAGCAAATAAATATGACAATAGTATCAATCTTCTCATCTAATACTTGAGAAGAAAGTGAATAAGCGTATTTCCCAAGAAGTTTTCCAACGTGTTCTGCTTTGACAACAAACCACATAATAACACCATTAGGAGACCCACAGATCTTATACTCTTCTGCATCAATAAACCTGCAGACACACTCTTTGTATACATCAATAGACTTAACTTCTGATTTGCACCTGCACTCAGATACCAGCCTGGTTACGGGTTTGTATTGCGCATCAAAAGGCAGAATCAACAAAACATGTCGTCTTTAAAAGACATAAAAGATTATTGTTCCATTCTCTGTCTGCCACCTTGGATCCACCCTGAACCACACCCTGTCTGCTGGGTCACTGGCACAAAATCAAAACATAAAAATGAAAAACGCTGTCACCTTCAGACAAATTCTGATTATCTGCATTATTTCCAGTCAAGTAAGAGAAGCTCTTAGCACCAGGCACATGCAGGGGCACTCTCATCTCTAGAGGGTACATTCAGTCAGTGCCCTCCATTTATTAAGCCTTTTATCTTCATCTGGCAAAAGACAAACGCACACACATAAGGAGGGGTGTTTGGACTTGGGTCCTATTGTAGTTGACTGCAGTAAATGCATGTGAATAGCCTGCACTTGATCCAACTAATCTTTCTGATAAGAGGCAGCTGTGGTATTTACTGTAATCCTGTCTAATGGAGCGGCTGAATGGTTTTCTTTGCTGCTGCTTGATCCAAATGGTGTCTTGTTCTGTTCTGTCTCGCTTCAGGGGTTCCCAAAAGTCAGGTCCAACTCCTGGACAGCCTGAGGGGCTGTCAGGGAGTCCTAGTGGTTGAAGGTAATAAGTACATTTACAGTAAATATACTTAGTACTTGAGTAAATTATTTACTCAATTTTGAGATACTTTACTTGAGTATTCTCATTTAATGCTACTTATACTTCTGCTCCACTACATTTATTTGACAGCTTTAGTTACTTTTCAGATGAAGATTTGACACAATGTATAATATAAAAGCATTGTTAAAGATGAAACCTTTTTGGCTTTTGACGTCTTACAAAAAGGAGTGTGCAGTCATTGTCACATTTCAGATGTCTATGAGTTGTTAAAAGCTCCACCAAATAGGGATTTTTTTTTTACGCCTCTAAACACATGGATTAATTTCAATAATTGTTCAAAGGATCCAATATTTCACCAAAAATCAAAGATTAGTGACAAAGTCGAAAAGCTAATCTCATGATCACTTAGATGTATCTGGTGACCCTTTGGAGGGGCCCGACCCCTAGTTTGGGAATCACTGAACAAAACTAGAGGACTGTATATAGTTGAAACCAGCACCACCTCCAGCAGCTACAACAGTAACATGCTGCTCTAACACTGATGCTTCACTATTAATAATTTAATGATGTCATATATAATAATATATCAGTCAGATGGATGAAATTAGTACTTTCACTTAATACCTTATGTACTTATGTACTTGTATTAAGTGGGTTTTTCAGTGCAGGTCTTCTACTTGTAATGGAGTATTTTTACATTTCTGTGTTGATGCTCTTACTTAAAGGTGCAGTGTGTAGCATTTAATGGCATCTTGCAGAAACGTTGCAGATTGAATACACCTCTCCAAAGCCAGTATTTGGTTTTCTGGGCTACTGTAGATACATGGTGGTGCAACACAGTGGGCTCCACATTGTGTGCACACTGAATATGCTGGGTGGTGTTTCTCTCCCTCCCCCCCCTTTACATTGTGACAACATCTCAGATTTCTCAATTGTTTTTATATATAAAACCTTCATGGATCAAAAGGTCATAATTGACCTTGTTTGCAGTATGAGGTGTCCTGTCAACAGTTTTACAGATGTCTCTTTTATAGTGGTGGACTATGGGGAAAATGCTTTTAAGGCTGCAGGGGTATTTTTCACTGCAATAGCGTGATTGACCATTAGCTGCAAGGCTGAGTGACACAGCCTTTTTCTAGCACTTACAATACATCCATGGTACCTGCTTCCTATACAGATATACACTAATTAAAACATCCTTAGCCTGTGAATATTATATTCCATTTCTGCCAAGTCTGTTCCATTAAATGCTACTGAATTCTACACACTGGTCCTTTAAGCAAAGGACCTGAATACTTCTCCACCACTGGAGTTTCCCCAGAGAAAACAGAGCCCAGAACATTTTCAGATAATGTACAGGGATACCAGATGAGATTATTTCTCTTGCAGCTACAGCAGACATTCAATTCAGAATAATACTGCTGAGATTTTCTTGGTTCCTCTGGGACACTCATCAAATGGGAGTCCATGTGCTATAATGCCTGAGCGGTTAGATGAATGAGTGTGGTGACCCTTGGACTGGATGATTATTAGTACTAGAGGATGCCGTAACCATTAAGAAAGCATCTGTCCCATCAAAGACCAAAGTCCAATAAAAAGTGGCAGTGATATTATTTGCTGGCTGAAGCAGCCTAGGGAGGAGAAGGAGGAGGAGTAATATGCACCAGAAACTGAACTCGTGAAACAATTTGGCGAAGTAATCCTGTATTGTAGGAAAGAAGTGCACTGCGGAACAAGCGCTTTGCTGAAGGAAGAGTAGGTGACGCAGGTGTTTGTTGAGGAAAAAAGTTACCAAACTCAGACAGAGCGCGACAGCGGGCTGTACGATGGGAGCCGGTGAAGACACGGTGTCGTTTATTCCACCTGCCTGCGTTGTTTCTGGTCAAATTCACGTGTTTTGATGCAGCCCGGAGAGGATGAAGTGCTTTTTACTCGGCTGCGTTTTTGTCTGGGCGATGTTACAGCAGAGCAACATGCATTTGACTCTACCTGCCACAGGTGAGGTGATACCTCTGATACATTTATTAAACAAAAGGAGAGTAAGGTATGTAGCCAAATGCAACGTGCAGATTGCATATTTGATGCACAAATACGAGCTTTGCACGTTTCAATCTTATTCATCGCCAATGGTAGATTAGTAAACTTTGTTTATTTTGTAAGTGGAGCTAATATGTAAATACACACAAGGGGAAGTGAAAAAGTACAGTACGTGAAATGTTGCAGCAGGCCAGGGTTATTTCCACAGGCAGACTGGTTTAGACAAGTTGTCACATGGACAGTGTTGCTCTAGTGATCTAATGTGTGCTGAAGTGTGTGTGTTGCATAGACATATTTAATAACATGACTTTTATCATTCAGGACATGTAATAAGTGTGTTATTATATGGTTACAGATGTACTCTAATCATTAAACATAATAAGGAACAAGGCACAATTAAAGGTCACTGTCAACAAACAGATGGTTGTATTTAGCAGGTAAATTTTTTTTATTCCGCTCCATTTATCTTCCATCTATAGTTACGAAAGCCACTTTCCAGTTTATGATTTCATCTTATCTAAAAAAACAAAAACAAAATACGATAAAGTATGATAGTTACAACTATTCAGTTGTTGTTGCAAAAGTCTGCTTACACATTAATGTATTAATAATCCGGTAATAAAACATGCTAGTACAACACTCACAGGGGGCATTTTTCTGCATAATGACTACATTAACTTTGATACTTTAAGTTTATTTTTCTCAAAGCTACTTTTATAAGATTTGAATGCAAGACTTAAACTTATACTGGAGTAGACGTTTTTTCTACTTTCCTCCACCACTTCATAGTCCATGTTTTTCAAGAGTGGAAAGAAGCCGGCTGAACTGGGCTAAAGTTGTTTTTGTGACTTCTTGTGGAACAAAATATCAGGCTGTATTAAATGCAACAAGCTAAGGAAAAAGTAATCTCTTCCAAATTATGACACCTGTGGAGATCCTGCAGCCAAACTGGACCTCAGCCCATTAATAGAAACATATGCAAGTAAACAGTGTGTCCAACAACTCTGGTCTGACCTAAAACTTTGTAAAGGGGAACTCTTGCAATTTATCGTTGCACTTATTTAAAGTTAGGGTACTCACAATAAATAGATTTTTAAAGAAGAAAGGTTGACTTTTATTTCCTAATGTAGGATAATCAACATTCCCATAATCCCTGTCTGTTGAACACTCGCATTTTACAAACTACTAGTCTTCAGATTGTAACGCATGCTTCCCGTTGTAAAATTGCAGCCCAAACTGAGATACAAAGATATCTGATGACAAACAATGTCTCTGATGGCATCACTGTGACATCATCATCAGTTATTTTCCAGAAACACGAAAGATAATATGCAACTTGTGCTTTCTTCTGGGCTCAGTCCTCGTTGTGACAAGTAAACTGACCTTTATCTATGAAATTGCTGAAGAGCCCCTTTAAACACAGAACAATTTGTTGGGTAAACAATGAGCAGTGGATGCATTTCCTCTCCTCTCTGTGCTTTTGATGCTACTGTTGGGAGGCTGTTTACTGTGATTATCTGAACCTATTGTATCTTTATTTTCAGTATTTTAGATCTGGCAATGTGCACAAATGGTGGGAAAGCAAGTTTCTACACAGGTTTGTAGGTATAGTTGTATAACAGAAAAATATTTTCTGAATAGAGAGGACAAAAAAATACATTTAGTGTACTTTATATCAAGGATACAGTAGGTAGTATTGCACAGAGATTCAATTAATAACCAATTAAAAGTGAGGGTATACCTTTCCGCAGTGATTTGTTAGCAGATCAGAGAGGTCAGAGGACAGAAAAGGGGCTGAGATCAGAGATAAAAAGTGGTGCAGAGCCATGCAGTGCAGTTTATAAACTAAAGTTTGATCATCCACATTATGTGCATGTTTAATTCAAGCATTACTGTATTTTTTTTATGGACAATAGTTTTGCTCCTCATGCTGACTTTAACATAGAGAACGTTCTGGTGATTACAGGTGGCCACAGCTAATGAAAAGTCAATATTTTGACTAATTAGCTGAGTTAAGGATCCCAAAAAAAGGCTGTATGGAATTTGTGGAATTTTTTAATTAAATTGCTGTTTTACTTTTCTACATGAAATCTGTTTAAAATTCAACAGAGCAACATACAGTACATGTGCAAAGTGTTTAGAGGTAGCATGCATTGATCTAACAAAGACTGGACAGTCGACCATCTGTCTGAGCTTGGCGTATGACGATGGTGCACTCAGTAAAATTCACAGGGAAACACATTTTCTTCTGTGCAGCTCTGCAGTATGGCATATGGCCTTGGCACAGCTTGAAACCAATTAAATGACAGTCGACATGCTCAAATCTCTGTCATCTCTCTCTGTCTGTCTCTCACACACATGCACTTTTCCTCAGAGGAATGCAAAGACAAAGTAGTACATCTCCATCAACAACTGTAATCCAGCTATCGCCCCTCATCTTTCTGTCTCCTTTGTGTCTTCTCTGTCTTGTTTTACCCCTTCAGCTTCTTCCTTCTACCACCATGTATTGATATTTCCACAGAGCCCCCCCTCCCCCACGTAGCACCTCTCTCCTCTTGTCTCTCTAATCTCCTTAAGTTATCAGTGTTCCAAAGATGTTGGCTGATGCGTCTTCGTCTGATTGCACTGTTCTCCCTCATTTCCTTTCTTCCTGTTTATTTTCCTGCTGTTTTATTTTCAGGCTTCCTATAAAAGTTTAATGATTATGGACCATTGCCGCAATAAAGTAATTGGTGTGTTCTGTGGAGGAGCTGCAAATGGAAAAGACAGAGAAGTGTGAACGACATGGAAGAAGGGATGCAAAAAGCAGATGTTTATGTTGTGTGAAGAACAATTAGGGATGTGTGCGTTGCTATTGATCTGATCCTCAATCAAAATTACTACAGCAGTCATTTATAATTGCTACTTTTGAGACTTGAGTAATATTTCATGAACTACAGATACAATATGTACCAAAAGTCAGACACATGCAGGGAGCAGGATTATTGGGAAATACTTGCTGGTTTCCAGGAGGAACAGGCGAGTGAGTCATTGGCATGTATTAATAACATATCTGATTGTGCAGGATAGTGCTTGTAGGTAGAATTGATTCTTTTCATTGAACTTTATTCCAGTAAGATGACTTTTTGCCAACGAGATTGGGCGCAATTGCTTCTGAGAAATGATGAAAGATGAGAAGGAGAAACCAGTATGTGTTCATCCAAGGGGAGGGATCCAGGGATGTGGTGTGCTTTCTCTTTCTTTCTCTGTACTGTCCTTTTTAAAAAAAAACAGTTTATCTACAATTTAAATCTCACTCCAGTTTTGTTTGATAAATCGACTCCTGTGACCAATTCTCCCGGTGCCTCACTATCATAAATCCTTTGCAGCAGCTCCATTTAAAGTATTCTCAATGCTATAATTTTTTTCTGGACATGTTTTGACACAGTGTGAGCACCACTGCAGATTGTTCTCTGGATTTCAGTGCCATGTATAAACCAAGACACCTAATATACCTGTTATTACCTCCTTTTTATATCAATGTTTCCTCAAGGACAGTAACAGCACCTTTGACATTAATAGGATCCTTCTTGCCTCAGATTAGTGTCATTTTTTTTCTGTGACTGAATTATTAGGTAGTCGTGATGGGGTGAGTCATTACCTCCAGCACTGTCTAGTATCTTTTGAGTGTGTAAGCACCTAATAAGTCACCTAATTCTATGACAATGTTATGTGAACTATTAATTAAAAACTTGCCAGTCTGTGGCCTTATCCAGTATCATGAAGGGGGAGAAGCTCTACTTACAAACTGCTATAATAATTTTTTTTTATATTAGCATGGATCAAATGTCTATGTGTATGTGGAAGGTGTCGGTATGCAGTGATGAAGACACAGAATTATGTAGACTTTGAGAATTATTTATAAACGTTGCAATTCATCTCAGCTCTACACAGGGTTACAGCATCTTTTGGCTAATTGTTTTGGTTCTAGTAAGGTTAGGGTTTTACTTCAGTCATCAGCATCCAAGCAAAAAAGCTTTAGAAACCTACTGTACACTATCTGTCCAGTGCCAAACAGAAGACAAGCAAAGTCAGCAACCAGCTGGTGAACATAGTGGACCATTTAGCAGCTAAAGAGCCAGATATTTCCCTCAGTAGGTGGTGGAGACCAAAAATGGCATATACATTCTTAAGGTGGACAGAAACACACATCCAAATAAATGGATGTGTGTGTGGATGTGTTTCCCCACATCTGCTGGTTGTGTTAATAGGAAACTGTTTGCTAACAAGGTGATAATGTGTCAATATGGCAGTTAAAGTAGGCTTAAAGGGTGTATTGTGGCATAAATATGCAAAATGGTAACTAGTAAACCTGTCAGTCAAAATATGAGGGACACAAGGTTCATACTGCACCCACATATTCAAATGACCTTGATGTTTTTCCTCCTCTTGTGCAGCATTAAACTGCTGTGAAGGTAATATTCTCATTTTGCTGGACTCCTCGGGAAGTGTGGCAAACTACGAGTTCTCCCGCCTGCTGCGCTTTGCTGCCGAGCTGCTCCACCCCTTCTCGCTGGGCCGTGGCCACGTGAGAGTCAGCCTGCTTCATGTAGGAACCACCCCACACCTTGAATTCGGCCTGGACGCCCACAACAAACAGGAAAGTCTGCAGAAAGCTCTGCAGAGTGTCAAACAGCTGCAGGGAGACACCAACACTGAGGCGGCACTCAGAGTGGCTCAGCATCTCCTGACAGAGACAGGGACAGATGTGCTAAAGATCCTGCTGTGGCTGACTGATGGTGTGCAGCCTGGAGAAGTGGATGAGTTGATGTCAGAGCTGAAGGCGCAGGGAGTTTCTGTGTTGGCTGTGTCTACAGTGCATGGCAACTACCAGGTGTTACAGCGCGCAGTGACACCTCCTCTAGAGTCCCACCTCTACTCTGTGGACATAGATAACATCGACATCATCACCGAGGACATAAGGGAGGCCATCATTAGTATGTGTGTTTGAAATATGAGCTTCAGCACATTAGAAGCCAGTCACTTTTTAATTACTCAATTTTCTGTATTTGATTTCACTTGCCTTTGCTCTTTTATCCCCTCTTGTCCTATTTACAGAAATTATTTGTGCAAAACGGCTGCGTGTGGTTCAGGTGACATCCCACAGTGCTGTGCTGCAGTGGTGTCCTGTTATAAGCGCAGGCAGCAGTTTCTATAAACTCTTGTATAGCGATGGTAATAGGAACACTGTGATCAGACGCAATCTCCCGGGTGGCTCCAGCTTTGCAGAGCTGACCCACCTGCGGCCTAATACCACCTACACAGCCTTACTCACCCCAGAATCCAACCAGAGGCTGTTTGATACTCTGGGAGTTAACTTCACCACTCTTCCTGGTGAGAGGATTTAATTTAAGGTGGATTTTCACTTTACATTTCTGTGTAGTTACATTTTCATGTTATGCACTTAAGTGAAAAAAAGGAAGGACTAGAAAAAAATAGTTGGCAAAAAAATCTCACCTCAAGGTCCAGTAGCTGTTCTGATTCAGAGCTTTCAATAATTGCTCAAAATCTTCCTCCACAGATGGAGCTAGCCTGAGAGTCAGTAAGTTATATATGCTTCAATTTTTTTTTTCTCATAGAAATATATAAGAAAACTGGAGAATCAGACATTTAACAGGCTGAGTGAGGTTTGTTTCTAGACAAATGAAGATGTCATTAGGGAGCCACTTACTGCTTTTTTTTTTTTTACATTATCAGCATGAGGTCGCCTGTCTGCAAATTTACAGTTTTGTATTAACACATGCAAACCTTTATTAGTACAGCTGCAGCAATCTAAGGCACACTGCAGTATTTCTGATTCCACCTAGTACATAAATGCATCAACATCTTGCCTGCCTGCACTCCCCTCAGATGTTTTAAGCCCGTCAGTGGTCTCAGTGTCAGACTCCGGCCCTCATCAGATCCGTGTGAGCTGGGGTCCCCTGCAGCCGGCTCAGGTCCAGAGATACATGGTGGAGTACGGAGCGATTCCAAGTGGCCCGATCCAGACCGTGAAGTTAGACAGTCAAAAGAACTCCACTTTACTAACTGATCTGGATCCAGGCACTCAGTACCTGGTCACAGTCAGTGCTCTGCATGTGGATGGGAAGGAAAGAGCCATGTCTGTGAAAGCATGCACCCAGAAAGGTACGCTTTCAATTTGACGTTTTTATGTCTTTGTGCATCAGTTGTAATTCAGTTGTTGGTTAAAAGTGTCCCATTTTTTCTGTTTATTTCTCATTATTGAAAGTTGACCTTTAAGAGCTGCCAATTCAGATGTCTTTTGTAAATCAACCTTTTTTTCCATTGTATCAGCTTCACATGACCAGGCCGTTTACATCTTTCTGTTGTTTCCTTTTATGTGTTTTCTATGATAACCTGCAGCAGCTCTGCCTGCCCTGGCTGACCTTCAGCTGACCCTAGTGGAGCATCAGGAGGCGCAGGTTACGTGGCAGGCCCATGAGGAGGGCCTGAGAGGCTACTGGCTTAGCTGGGAGAGAGAAAACTCCCTCAGCTCCTCAAAGTCCTCAATTTCCTCCGCCTACCTGCCCCCTACCTCTCGTTCAATGCGGCTCACGCACCTCTCCCAGAGCAGTCGAGTGTGTGTGTCTCCTGTGTACAGCTCGGGCAGAGGAGATGGGATATGTTGCACTGCAGACAAGCAAAGAGGTTGGCCAAGCTGAGTATTATTATCTCCTTCTTTTTCTAAATTCCTGAAATTATCTTCATACATAGCAGGCTTAGTTTACTAGAGGAAGTGTAATTTCCCCTTTTTCTCTTTTTTCTCTCTCTGATAGATTCCAGTCAGTGGGGTTAACCACCAGAGTCTGCAGCAATCAAGCAGCTGGAGCAGCAAAATGGGTGAAATCAAGCATTTAGAGTGCTGGATGCATAAGATAACGTCCAGGAGTGAATATTATTTCTAAAGTGAAAATGTCATCTCAAAATGAATTTTAGTAACACAACAAGCTTTATCACATAACCCCACCCCTCGGTCCTCACAGTGGCTGAGCAAATAGCTGGCATCATTTATTTTAGTTGGGGTTTTCCTTTATAGGAAAACTGTCCTACAACTCCACAATTTAATTCAAACATAATATCAGAGTTATTCAAGAACATACACAGAAAATACAAGAGGAAGGAGACGCAGCAGAAATGTTCAAAGGATGTCTTAAAATGTTATTCAGAAAGAAAGGGAGTATTCAGGTAGAAAGAACTATTGTTATTGGCAATTATTTATTATGATGATTGACAGCCTGTGTTGTTAGCTTTCTCTTAAATTGGATTGTTGCATAATTATAGGAGTATTTACTTGACATTATATGGAAAAGGTTTTTTCCTCCATGAAAGATTATTCAATGCACTTATCAGTGTACAATTTTGTCCTGCCCATCAGCTTCCTTGAGGCCATCTGTAACTGCTTTTAAATCCTAAAACCTATTAAAGACAAAGCTTTTCTTAGTTAGGTGACTAGTTTGAATGGCATTTTAGTTACAATGCCTGAAATAAAGTCTACAGATCATGATATGCTTGAGAAAATGTCCTGTTTCATACTTGTATGAATATATCCCGGTGTTAATTGAAGATCTGAAGTTTGACAGTTAAAAGCATAAGTGCCTTGATAAATCACAGCATTAGAAACAGAACTACAGCAGCATGATAATCAGACAGTTGTTTGTTTTCACTTCATTGCTCATTATTAATCACTGAAAATCAAAAAATCAAAGATACACAATGTTTTCTTCCCCTTGTTAGATGTCTTGTCTATGTTGTTTAATCGGTTGGCAGCATAAATAGCTGAAGAAGCTCTGAATGCTAATCAGAGGACTGTGCATAATGTTTTTCCTTGATAAGCAAAGTGCTTTCTCTCACTGATACCAATGATTGCTTATTCTTTGAAACTTACGACAACAGTTTTAACAAAGTTTAAAACTGTCACAGTGTCTTACTATGCACTTTGTGTATATATTATTGTCAATATACAACAAAGTTGTGTTACACATAGTGTTATCAGCCAAAAATAATCCTTTGTAAGGCTGCAGCCTACAAACAAAGCAGCAAAAACAATTGTTTTCTTCTTTAATGACCAAACATCAGCTTGTTATGTCTCATCTATGGCCTCTGAAGTGGCTGCTGACTGGATGAATTGTTCATTTTATCAGAACCGTTTTAAACGTTCAGATTTTGAAACTGATTACAATTGAGAAAGTGTTTTTTTGTTTGTTTGTTTTGTTCACTATCTTGGTGTCACTCAGTGACAGACATTTATCCACTGTATCATATGCTGGCTGATGTCACAGACAGGAGTGTTTCTGCATCGCTGTTAGTGATTAAAAAGCAGAGAGGACATGCTGTCTACAAAGCATAAAGATGATTATTGTACGCTCTGTCCTCGGCTCGCTAGATTGCAATACATTTCTTACTGGATCAGCTTCCTTTTTACTGTACATTATTTCTTCTCATGAGCATTCAATGCTGATATTGAATATGTACTGTGAATATTTTAGTTTGATTATGTTATTGTTTTGTATTTATATGCCGTGGCCATGTTTGTCTGGTAACATATTTCTCTGGACAAATTAAATGACACAGAGAAAAAAACTAAATAAACTAAATAAACTTTGAAAAACTAAATAAAAATGTAAATATTACTGTAAGAATGTTTTGTCCTTTCTGGTACTCTGGTATTTGGTTGTTTGTGGGGCCATCTAGTGACCGTTGGCTGTAATCAGAAATTGAAAACTGAGTAAATGGTAAACTTAATGTCATCTTGTCAATGTGACATTAATTGTTTATTTAGGATAATTAAAGGTCATTTTATTTATAGTAAATTACTTGAACACACTCAGAAACACTTATGAAACATTCTTGTAATCAAAAAGAGGACATGGATATTAACTGGTTTATCCAGCCTTAATCATTGTAATGGATGGGACTTACGTACACTTAACGTCCCACTGATCACATTCAGTCAGGACTTAAGTCTGTAACAGTGGTGAATAAAAGTGTCTGTTAAAGGTACTCATATCTTGCACGCCAAACTTAAATCTCTCACTGCAGGGTTGACGATAGACACATTGCATGTTTAATATACTGTACTTAGTCAGGTTTCAGTGTTAAGCTCTGGCCTGGTGAGTGATACCAAACTTTTTGTACATTTGCTTAAAGCCTGCCCACAAGCAAGTACGTACATGCACATGAACAAACAGGCTTCCACCTAATTATACCATAATGAATCTGCAAAGGAAGCACATTTCATTGAGGGGAGCTGATTAATCTCTTGTGTTTCATTAACATGCTGCTTGAGCTCCCTGAAGAATAAAACCCTAACTTTCTGTAGGTCTAACAGGGATTATCGTACTTGAAAGTAGCACAAAGACACCTTCTCTGTCTGTTTTATGGCGTGACGTCATAGATGAGATCAACTTCCTCCAGGCGTGTCTTAAGTTTACTGACTGCACCTGCAAACACCAAGAAGCACAAAACACCAGTGGAGTGATTACTATGATGCCCACCATGTTGGCAGCAGGTTGGAGGATGACAACTGAAATATTTTCACTTGACAGACATCAAAATTGAAGATTAAGCATGATTTAAGACTTTGCATCAGCTGTCAAAACTGTTTCATACATAAGGTTGTTAAAACAGTGGCTGCGATTAACGGCCCCATGGAGGAGAATGGAGATGCAGAGCTTGTGGGGATGGGACTTCGTGTCTCTGTGTCCCCTGTACAAACTGCCTTTTACATCATCCTAGTGATGATGGGCATCCTGGGCAATGCCACTGTGGTTGGGGTGATTGGTAAAAGTGTAATGATGGACCGTTCAGGGGGACGTAACTCGGACATCATTATCATTAACATGGCACTGTCTAACCTGCTGGTGTCTGTTTTGAGAAACACACTGCTTATCATCTCAGACGTGGGACTCGAGGTATGTAGTCTACAAGTTGAAAGTGGATTTTGTGTTGTAAACCTAAATTAGAGCTTACAGTAATGACTGATATGTAGATGGAGCTTGCCAATCAGTCACAATGAATTAGTTTAGAATTAGTTTAAAAGAAGGACGTTTATTGATGGATGTGAGTACAGGATTATGTGAGGAAACACACCAAATTTGTGAATACACACCTGTTACTCTTTTTTTTACACAGTTGTACTCATCCAAAGAGTGGTGTCAATTCCTGATGGGTGTCTGGGTGTGGTTGCGATCGGTCAATGTGTGGTCAACACTATTTCTCAGTGCCTTCCACCTGCAGACCCTGAGGCGGGTGGCTCCTGCTATTGGGAACCTTCACAGGACTCGGGGTGCTCCCAAGATCATACTGCTGATTCTGGGCCTCATCTGGCTTCTCAACTTAATTTACTCCATTCCTGCTCATATCTTTTCCACTAATGGGAACCAGAACACCACAGAGGTGAGATAAGAGAAAGCCTGATGCAACCGGTGGCTGTGTAGCTTTACTTCAAGGACTGTATCAGTGGTTTTAACACATTTTCTACTAGTCATTTTACTTTGCATCAGAACTAGTCACTTTGTACCATGCCACTGTGTGTTTTTAAATTAGCACACAGTCTTTTAATTTCATGGATTCATTGGTTTCCATTAATTTGGCATTCTTAAAAAACTTGCTTGCCTTGTGTAATGCATTGCAGTGAACAACAAATCAAATTATTGTTATGAGGTTAATAAGTTCAGACTTGGCAGGGCAGGATTCAGCCTGCAGTTACATTACTACATAATAATTATAATAAAAAATTAAAAGAATCATGCTGAATTTCTGTTTTTGGATATGAATATCTCTGGATTCTGCTAATCGATAGTGCAAAACAAAAAAACAATGGGTGTCTGGGTTGTTAGGAAAACACATCAGTCTAATACTGCATAGCATTTATTAACCAATGGTCAACAAAAATGTGAAATACACAGGATGAAACACAGTTGGTGCTGCAAACTAAGCCTGCAAATGAAGTGCTCAATTTTAACTAATTTGAGCTTTAAAAGCAGTTTGATTTGTTGATTGCTTCATGCAGATGTAAGCTTTTAACAGCATCAGTCCCTTCCTAAGTCAGTGGTGTTGTTAATATATTTATATGTGGCAGATGCATACTTATTGATAAGACTGAGTAATTCTCTCTACACTGCTAGCTCAGGATATGTGTGACCCTCTTTCCTCCATGTTTTGCCTCCTCTTTCTTCCTATTTTGCAGACCTTGATGCTGGTGAGCAGCACAACACGCCCCCTGCTGGGCTGTGTGTGGAACTTTCCATCCAGCTTTAGCGGCCTGGCCTATGCCACCACATCTATGGTGATCCATGAAACAGTTCCTATAATCCTGATGGCCTTTACCAACATAGGCTCCCTTTACACACTGTACACACATGGCAGGATGCGCAGCTCGGCGCATGATGCGCCTGTCATAAAGCGAGTACCAGCTGAGAGACGAGCAGCCAAGGTGAGCAGGAAGAGGGTGAGCTTATCAAGAGCTCACTGAAACCAGGTTCATCATGTAGATGAGATAAATAAAAATGTAATGTTTGTAACACCACAGAATGGACACATTTTAAATGTAAAAAAAACATGCATCTGAACTGTTTAAGCAACATGTGTATTGGACATAAGGTGAACATTTTTCATCATGTCTCAATATCTGAGTTTCATTTCCTAACTCTTTGCATTGTTTGCTCCTCCAGGTGATTCTTGCTCTCATCATGCTCTTCATTGCATCCTGGGGAACCAGCATTATCTCTGTCAACTATTTCAATTACAACCGTGGATCATCTGCTGACTTTCTTCTGGTCATTGCTCGATTTGCCAATATCATTTTCATTGCCATGTCACCAGTTGTTCTGGCAGTTGGCCACCGGCGGCTGCGATCCTTCCTCAAATCTGCCCTCTTTCACTGACTGAGCAACAGTACACTCTGCTGAAGCACTGGAGGTGCAAATTACATAATACTGCTGAGCATAAACTGTCATAAACAATAACTTGCATCATCCTGCACCAAAAACAAAACATTTAATGGAGATCTATGGTTATAAATAATGTTTCACTCTGCCAATCTCCATGTATGTGTGTGACTGTAGAGCTGCATGATTGAGTGGATGGAAAGGGCAACTGAAAGCATCTTTATGTAGCTAAGGCTGATAGTTGTGCCACATTTTTATTTTACAGTCCATATAAATGCTCAAATAATGAACAAAATATTATGAATATTTCCATTAGGATTTATAAAAAATTGTCAAAAACATTTATTTCGATTACACTGATACGTTAATCATATTCATTTGATGTTTTGGTCATTTTGCTTTTGGGTTTAATGTAGAGTTAGTGTGATTTGAAAGCAGAATCAAATGGTTACTGTTACTATTACTGGATATTTTGGACCACATGATCAATCTATCATCTATCAACGAGATCCACAGTTTTATTAAAGTTATTAGTTACCTTGATAGCTTCTTGTGTCACCCTGTTTGCAAAGCCATCCAACCAAGAGACAGTATACTAACCCAGAATTTTAAATGTTTGGGTTTCTATTTGTAGGTTTATTGATTAAGCACATAGCCAAGGAGGTTAATATAATGGCAAATTTTTGTATATTTCAGTGTTTAAAGGAGTATCAGAGCTGTCATTTGTTTTCTTTCAAATTCTGAACAACAAATATTGTTTGTTTTCCTTTCTTTTCTTTAGCTTCTGGGGAGTCATTCCCAACTTCGATGTCTGCATTGTGACATTTAACAATTTTACACCACCCAAGTATCATACCCATGATTTTCCTCCTGAGCTTGCCATGTCCCAGGGCCACCACCATGGGACTGAATCCTACAAAAAGTGAGGCCGAGAAATGAGATACAGTCAGCAGCCCTTCAGCATGGTGTCCTCCATCGTGGTTGTAGTACGTCACTGCAGCGACCTGTAGGGCCCAGCAGACCACGAAGAGTGACACCAGTGACATGATTACATGAGCTGCTTTACGTTCAGTGGACACATGTTTGTCCAGCTCCCCGTGGCTTCCACCAGAGTCTCCCCCTGAGGTGACGGCTCTGATGTGCTTTGCCAGAGCGTGCAGGGTGGCCAGGTTGGTGAAAATCATCAGCACCAGTGGCAACACCTCATTGAGTGCCAATGAGCTGGAGGCAAAAGCTGAGCCCTGTTCGCTGGAGGGGAACTCCCAGATGCAGCCCAGCAGAGGCCTGGTGGTGCAGCTGATCACCATCAGCTCCACAGTGGCATTGCCGTGAACATGGGTGCTATATACCAGAGCGGGGATAGAGAAGGCAAGATTAGCCCCCCACACAAGGCCCAGAACAATCCAAACTCGCCGCCTCTCCCGCTGCTGTGCGAGAGGTCCAAAGATGACATGCTGCCGCCTCAGGGTAGTGCAGTGGAAGACGCTAAGGGCCAGAGTCACCCAACAGCCCACAGCTCGCCACCACACCCACAGCAGCATGAAGACTCGACACCAGCCTGGAGAAAGAGACACATCCAAGCCAAGGTCCGACACAAAGATGGGAACTGTGCGGAAAAGCGAGGTCAGCAGGTTTGCCAGTGACAGGTGCACCAAAATAGTGTCGGAGGGAGGGAGCCGTCGAGACGGACTCTGAATGGCTGTCTGAAACACCTGAGAGTGAAGGAGGGAGAGAGAGTGACACTGAGAACAATCTTAACAGAAACATTCAGCTCAAGTCTTGAATAAAATGTTCTGGGTTATCTTACCACATGGATGACCAAGATGTTTCCTAGGATGCCAGAAAATACCAGGAGCCCAAACAAAATAGCGTCTACGGTGAGTACCTCTGACATGGCATTATCCTCTGCATGGCGACATGGTTTGCGCTTTCTTTGTGACACAGGCACAGGTGTGAGAGTCAGAGTGAAACATCAAAGCTTCATATACTCCACTACTGCTGCTGATGTTCCTCCTGGTGTTTTATATATGCACACGCACACAAATAAATAGATTCATTACATGCATTCATCTATGCTGACTCAGCTCAAGGTCAATTTAGTTGAATATGTTGATGAATTGAGGCAGCAAAGGTAAGCACTTTCAACGTTTTATTTCCACGCCACCAACCAACTGCAAATGCAACGCTGTCTCTTGACCTGAACAATCACATCAGCAGGTGTGGGTCACTGTTATTTGTTGTGTTCATAGCAGCCTGTTCCCATTAAATTATTCATACAGATTATCACTTGACTCTGCTGTGGAAATGTGTGTAGTGATGCACCAGTGATCTGCTTATTTGTTTTTTCAGCAGTTCTAATGTCCCATTACTATAGTAGCTAAATAACAATGGTTGATATCAGACTATCAGACATATCAGTAAATGCAGATCACATAGACTTTTACTAGTTATCCCATGTGACCTTTTCGGTGGCAGGTGGTGCTGAGCCAGTCTCACTGATGCAGCATTTTTCTCTTATTAGTCAGCCTCCATACTCTCTCCTTTGGTACTAATTGTTTGCTTGGTTGTAAAGTTTTTCTCTTGGGATGAGGAAATCATTACTTCGAATAATCTCTCATGTCATGATGAAGATACAAGCTCGGCGGATAATGACGCATCTTGATCACATGTCAGTGTTTGATTTTTTTCGATTGTGCTTGAGATAATTTATTATCAGGAGACTATTTTCCATTTAAAAGCCTATCAAGTAAAATATTAAACAGCAGAAATTTGGTTAATTGTATTATTCCTTCTGACAGCTGCTCCTTTTTCATTTTAATGTTAAATTAATATTAACAATCAGTATATAAAGAATATTATGAAGTTAACCTCATTCAACAATAATTAAAGTGTAAGTAGCAGGGCCCTTTTGCCTTAAGGCCTCTCTGATGCACCAGATGTAAGAATGCTGCATGTACAGCGATAACGGATGCAATTAGATGCACTTTATCTGCACCTGATTTGTAATAATGTTTAGTTTGTGTTGAGACTGTGTCGAGAGGCCTTATAAAGTGCTTATGAAGCTGTTTGGATTATGGTGTAGCTGTTTGTGTGATCACCATCAAGACAGTGGACACAATGACATGTGGATTTTAAAGTACACTTCCATGCAGCCCACACAAAATACAGCCTGACACAGTTTCAACAAAATGTGAACATTATGAGCCTTGCAGAGGTACAATTGCAGGAAGTAATTGGACTGCCTCCAGACAGTGGTGTTGCTTTAATTGGGTCCTGACTCAATGTAAACAACACATTTACTACCACATATTTTATTTTAGCCTCATGGTGTAACACTGTTTTCTGGAGCACCAAAACAAATCTATAAGTGCCTTATTGAATAATCTATATAATAAATCGCTACCAACAACATTAAACATTTTGGCACGTTTCGATACTCGGAAATGCTACCTACATATCATTTAATGGTTGCACATCTTGATTTGTGATTTACGAATCAACACATTCTGATTTTTAGGCCACATGCTGAATCAAATGCGAAATGTGTTGAGGTTAATTCAACGTACTACTCTACCTTAAATGTTAAGATAGTGGAGGAGAAGGGTGTAGTTTTTTTCGTAGATAACTGTGATAATGTTTATGTGGGTGTTTTTGGGCTTTGATTAACAGCAGCTCTGGTTTGGTTTAATGTTGGGTGGGATGCATGTTGGTTAAAACCCTCCATCATTGCTGCTTGTTGTCTCAGTATTGACAGACACCTGCAGCACTGTGTGTGTGTGTGTGTGGGATGATGACTCACGAACCGTGTGTTGATGACTACTATGTTGTGCACGCTCACGGCGCGCGCTCCGTCCACGTGCACTCTCGCACAGCAGGCATCAAAGCCTTTATGTCAAGCCAGACAGGAAGAGGGGGGAAAAAATCTGATGGCACGATAGCCGGGTCCTCGCGTCCCACCCAAAGAAGTAGGTGATTTTCCTGAGATGAATGTGAACACTAATTACTCGTATCGTCGTTTAGGTTGTGTTAACTTCATCCTGCAAGCCAATTCATCCCATGCAAGGTCATACTCGAAGCTGCATGATTAAATGTTATTTCTGTCGCAGATGCACACCCGCTCCTCTCGCCCATGGACGCGCTATCCTGTTTCAGACGGATTTCACTGAAGCAGAGCTGATCTTATGGCAGTCATCAGCCCGCCTTTTACCAATCTGAACCAGTGTACATGAAAACAAATCGACGAGAGGAAGGGACATGAAAAGCCAACAACGACCATCACTGCTCGCCTTATCTGCGCTCCTGCTCTGCACATTACACCAGGCAGCTGTGTCCAGCTGCAGCTCAGCATCATCAACATCATCAGCAGCAGCAGCAGCAACATCCCCATCAGAGGTGAGAGGCAGGGATAATTTGGGGACACCCCATAACTGGCTAAAAGAGACTAACACCAGTTCCAACTATGGCAATCACAGCCACAAAAGTAGGCCATCACCAAAGCTAAAAGAGGCATCAGGCCACGTGAATAGCTTCAACACCAGCAGAGGCAACATTACTACTGTGATATCTGAAAGGGCTGGCAGACCAAGCTGGGGCACAGAGAAAGGGGTGTCATCGCTGTGTGCTTACCGAATGATTGAGGGAGGCATCGGGGGGCAGCTCTGTTTCCGACAAACACTGTTTGGGTACAAGTGTCTCAAGGGAGACTGCAGGACTGTGGTGTCTTTGGGGAGCCTGGTGGCAAATATTCTTATCAATGGCAGTGTACTGTTACAGTGGACCCATGAGGAGGAGTCCAACATGACTGGCCGAGACATCAACGCAAAAGAGGCTACAGCTGTCCAGAAGAGCGATGGGACAAATTTAACAAGAGAAGAAACTCTAAAATCTAACCCTGTTTTTGGTGTCCGACGGCACAGACGGGGAGGCTACGAGTTGAACTGCTGGTGGAATGGAAGCTATACCCAGTTTGAGTGTGCAGGTGTCCATCTTGGATCTGGCTGCAGAGACTTTCTCCTGACCGAGCTGCATGAGAACATACCCTACCGCATCTGCCTGCGCTCCCTGGCCCGCTCCCAACCAGCTCAGAGGGCAGATCAGAAGGACTGTGTGGAGTTTACCCTGCCGCCGTCTGGGATGCAGGACATTGTAATTGCCATGACAACAGTGGGGGGAGCCATTTGCGTGATGCTGGTCATCATCTGTTTGCTGGTGGCGTATATCACAGAAAACATCATGAGCCCCACAACACAGCATTCATACTCCTACCGTACTCACTCGCGCAACTAAGTTTAACACTCAAAAGATGCACTGCTAAATGAATAAAAGGGCCTTCATTTAACCTCCATTATGAACATATCTAATCTCATCATCATCATCACTCATTGTCAATAATTATTTTTTAAATAGCCACATAATATGGTATGTGAATATGAATTGAAGCACAATCTAATGTGGCTCTGAAAGAAATAACATGCCTTGTCAACCTCTGCGAGGATGCACTGAACCAAAAGTACTGATAACTTAAATTTAGTAAACAGTAGTTTACTGTGTTATGTTTTTGTTTAGGAGTTGTCTGTGATTGAGTCTGTCAATCTGTATGCTGGCAGCATTTATACAGCAATACAATTAATGAAATGCTTCGAGTACATCAGAACCAGATTTTATTTGCTAAATGTGCAGCCTGTGAAAGTGTCCATATTGATTCTGTTCTTTCTGGGGGCACAGGAAAATGAAACTTTACACGAGTTACTTTTTTCCGCTTTTAGGTCTGCATACAGTATGTATTTGTACCATTTTGTGAAGGGCAATACAATCTGGTGTACAATTTCCAAATACTGTGCCAAACATCTTGAGTTATAATGCCTTTTTGTCCTGCTGTCAGTGAATAAAGTATCATGAGGTCATTTGTAATACTTTGCAGCTTTCCTTATTTTTCTGTGTGTTTATGTGAGAGTGTGTTTATGTGTCTGCTGTCACATCACAGGACAATTTACAAGAATCAAAAACAGACAAGAATTTAAAATTATCGTACAGACACAAACCGTCATGAGCTATGTGATGTCTGTTAATCACCAAAGAGAAAATGGTGCTAAATGATATGAATGAGCCTGTTTTGTTGAAAGTAAATAGAGGATTTTTGGGTGGTTTTAACAGGAAAAAAGCAACAAAATCAAATTAGGTTAAAGTTCTTCTTTCTTTCATTAGGCTATACAACATATCTAATATTATTTCACTACATCAATATACAAAGTGACATGGTAAATATTTTGGAAAATCAATTTAGAAAATATTTATGAAGAAAATAACCAGATGGGTTTCTGTTTCTTGGCTGATCATTAAAATTAACTACCTGAATATTTGAAGTACTTCATCACATAAATGCCATTATCATATAAATATGCCATAAAGCCTGTTCACCAAAATGGCCAAACAGTCTTGGAAACATTAAAGGCGACATCAAAGTCAAAATTGACAAATTCATGTAGTCTCAGGGTAACATCATACTGTATAGACGATGATCACATGGAACAGTAAGTCCAGTGGAAAGAATACACAGAAGAGTTACAATGATTTGTTGATTAATCAATTAGTTTCCAAATTAATCGCCAACTATTTTGACAATCAATTAATTGTATGTAGTCGTTCTCTTAGTTAAAAAAAAGTCCATACTCTCTGATTCTAGCCTCTCAAATGTGAATATTCTTTCTATAAAAATAAACAAACAGTAATATTGCAACTGCATCATAAACACTGAATATTGATACTAATCAGTGGTGGAACAAAGTACTCAGATCCTTCACTTAAGTAAAAGCCCCAATACAGCAATGTAACAATACTCTATTACAAGTAGTAACAATCCTGCATGAAAAATCCTACTTAAGTAAAAATACAAAACTATTAGCAGCAAAATTCCTTTGAGTATTACAGTAAAAGTGGTTTGGTCCCTCTGACTGATATATTATTATTATATGACATCATTAGATTATTAATTGTGAAGCATCAGTGTTAGAGCAGCATGTTACTGTTGTAGCTGCTGGACGTGGAGCTATTTTCAACTACTTTATATATAGTTAGTTAATTTAGTCCAGTGGTTCCCAACCTGGCATCGGGACACCCCAAAAGTTCAGCAGATAAATCTGAGAGGTTGTGACATAATTAATGGGATAGGGAAAAAAACACACACCTCTATGATACATAAATCTGTTTTGAGATTTTACTGAAATTAAACCATGTGAGAAGTTTAGAGGGGAAAATAACTATTTAGTGGAGCTGTTAACAACTACACACTGCTTTTTGTAAGACGCCAAAAGCCCAAAAGATCGGACACCACTGGTTTAATCTTAAACAATGTGTTATGATTGTTATATTATCCATTGTGTTACATCTTTATCTGAAGAGTCACTAAAGCTGTAAAATAAATGTAGTGAAAGTACAGTATTTACTTCCGAAATGTAGCAGAGTGGCAGCATAAAGTAAGTAGGCGAAATATAAGTATCAGAAAATTGTGCTTAAATATAGTACTCCAGTAAATGTACTTGCCACTGTTACTTTCCACCACTGCAGTGCCATTGGATTGAAATTACAAGTCAGCTCCTGTTTTAGAAGCTGTCCTGTGTGTTCACATGGCCACTTTTACTATAGTATAAATATATATATGTCTAACTTGGATAAAAGTCCTATTTTTCCACACCATGTTTGTTTGTCAACGTCACGTCATGACACGTAGAACGCCCCGCCCCCCGATGACATCACTCCATAAAGCCGTATTCTGCTCGCGGCGCTCCGCCATTTTAACTTCCTGCTTGGTAAGAAGACGAGCTCACCGTGCAGTGTTTGTTCTTGAAACGCTTTCTGATTTAGTTTAACATAGGGGTTTGTCTTGTTATTATTCCTTTACAGGGATCAAACTAACCACCTCTGTGTTAGTTTCCGACAGCTTTGTATCGTCTAGTTTCAGCCGGGGAGTCGCGATGCCGAGCCACCCGCTGCGTGTAGCGGTTGTGTGCTCGAGCAACCAGAATCGCAGTATGGAAGCGCACAATATCCTCAGGTAAAGACGAGCCTCCGGGACCAGAAGAAACTGGAAAACGACTGCGAAGTGAACGAAATATGTGCGGTATCGAGCCGTTATCTAAATGATGGTGATCCTGATGGCAGTCCGTCGGGCCTCAACGCAGTTTAACAATGGACCCGCACCTCTGAGTGTCACACCGGGGCTACAGCACACTTTAAGCGCTGCTTTATGACTAACTTTCAGCTTTATAGTCGCCTTAAAGTTAAACGTCCACAGAGCTTTTGCTTTCAAACAGGTTCAGGGCTTTCAGAATAATCGGCCCAAGTTGTTTAGTAGTTTTATTTCCCCCCTTTAACACACACATATGTTGACAAGAGCGCCCCCTGTAGAGAAATATTCCGGAAGGGAGGAACTGCAGCTATGCAACTCTGGATGACTTATCAAATCTGTGCAGTCCTCACATTCTCACACAAACTTAGTAGCTCTTGGACAGGTGTGAGTATGTCCACATAGCGGAGCTCAGTGGCGACTTGTGCACCAGGATTGGGTTAAGAACAAGTGCCTTGGTCTAGAATAAAATGTTTATGGACTAAGATAGACTCTTTGGTTACAAGCTCAGCTATACATTCTAATTTAATATTTATAGTCAGCTGAAGTAAACCTATATAGGATTTTTTTGGTCATTTTAACATAAGACAGTAATGGTGTGGCAAGCTAGAAATAGTCTTACAGCTGTGTGCAGTTATGTTTGATTTCATATCCTGAGACATATAAAAGACACTTTTGTTATCCGATTATTAATTTAGATATTGAATCTGAGGAGACAAATGAAAAAGGTGATTTCATAGGTTTCCCACAGGTGTTGAAAGATTATTGTATTCTGCTTGTATGTAATGGTTTCTTATATCTAATGATGATGCAGGAAATGTTGTGTTAAATGTTATTTACTCTCTTGTCCTTTTTCCTCTTTGCAGCAAACGTGGATTTGATGTGCGTTCATTCGGGACAGGGTCTCATGTGAAGCTACCCGGTCCTGCCCCGGATAAGCCAAATGTGTATGACTTCAAAACGTCATATGAACAGATGTACAACGACTTGGTCCGCAAGGACAAGGAACTGTATCCCCTTCTCACTCATTTTTGCACACACACCTTAAACACACGAACTGGAGGCCAGATAAGTAAACACATGTACACGTGTCTTCATTAGAAATTAATCTTTGTGGGAGCTCAGGAAGGTATGATTACGCTGGAGCGGCACAGCGGACGGGACTACAGCGATGAGTAAATGGCATGCAGGGATTTAAAAATGTGCTTTGTTTAAACTTATACAAGTGGCAAGGAAAACACCTTGCAATACAACAATGGTGAAGTCTTAAATACAGTTTGTTGAAGATCATCCTTTTTTTTTTAGAACACTTATACAGGTTTTGACTAGTCATTTCTAAAAACCATAGTTTATATAGAGTATGAGGGTATTTGTGTAACCATTATACTCTTTTAATGTACTTTTTAAGATGCTGTACTTTTCCCTTTCCTAACGTATATAATTTTGCATCTACAAAACATTTGGTCTTACGTGGGCGGCTTATGCTGCGTTGATTACCCACAAAGATCATTTTAAGCTCATTAATGAAGCAAAAACATTTTACTAAGTATAACATTTCATTTCATTTGGTTTTTTTTGTAATTGCTCATGCATCAGTGGTAAGGGGGAACAAAAACAAACACAGCAGAACTGCATTAGAAAAGAACGGTGGACAAAAGTTTACCTACTTAAAGAAAAACATTCATTACAAAAACTAAAACTACAGGTAGCCTCCAGGAGTAAACCATTTAATCCTGGTTCATGAAGGTTGAGCACATCTTAAATTTGGATTATGTGCTTGTAAAATTTAGTAACCCAGACTAAAAGAAAATCCACACTTTAATACACCTGTAACTTTGTGGAATTGGAGGAGCAAAAACTGAAATTGAAAATTTCATTGCATTTTCTGAAATCATGAAAATAATTTCATCAAAAATATTAGGCTGTTTAGTTAGTACCCATCTGGGTGCTGGCGTTTATTGGTCCTCACTGAAATATCTCAAATGCAGGATAATCGTCCGTCAGAAAATAGGTACGATTGACTAAAAACCAGACTAAATCTAGGGACTATTCCTGATCATGTGAGAGAGAGCCTATTAGTTAAATAGGCTTAACCTATAAATACATTACTATTGGTTTTTTTCTTAATTTAAAAAAGTGTTGTTGCTAATAATGCTGCTGAATTGCAGGTGTAAGTTTTGTCATCACTGTAAGTTAAGAGGTGAAATCTGTGTTCTTGAATATGAAAGGTGCCTTGTTAGACACTGTAATCTAGCAGACTGTATGTCATAATGTAATATAAATGCAAGATGTACATAATGCCTCCCATATAACTTGAACAACTATATGTAGTATTCTTGCGACCTTGCATGGATTTCTCAAATATAGTGCACTTTTGTGGACAATACACCATAGTGGTTGGTCTTCTTTTTTTTTTTTGATTTTTATCTCAGTGTCTGTTAAGATGGTCACACAGTGATACTGAGTTGCATGGACTACTTCAGCTGTCTTGGAAATGTTAAGGAGTGTTACTAATTGATCATAGTTAAGACTTCTCAGTTTTACTGATACTGCCCTGAAATGCTATTCTGTTGCTGAGGTTTTCTCAACTACTAATAAATGATAGGTGTAGGGTTCACAAACACCACTAGAGGGGGCTGCAGCTTTTCTAATGCAAACCCTGCTGACGCCACTGAAGTGTGTATTCACCTGCTCCTGTGATATGACAAGAGAAGTAACCCAACAAATGCAAACTGAACACAGTCTCATCCTATATCTGAACACCTGTCTGTTCTGGCAGTGTTACTGGGCTACTGCAGGCACTTCCCAGTGCCCAGTTGATTGTTTCTATGATGTGTGTCATGTGACCGTGAGATGTTTCTCTTGCTCCTGCTGTGTTCCTTGACCACCTCACTCTTCAGATACACACAGAACGGCATTCTGCACATGCTGGACCGCAACAAGCGCATCAAATTGAAGCCGGAGCGCTTTCAAAACTGCAAGGATAAGTTTGACCTGGTCATCACCTGCGAAGAGAGAGTCTATGACCAAGTGCTGGAGGGTGAGGCTCCTTTTTATGGGGGGGAAAAAAAGTTTGGGGGTGTAGCTAATTCAGAGAAAGGACACTGTCGCAGCATCGACTCATAGCAGGTTTTCGAACACTCACTTTGCATACACACCCACGTTTTTTACAACACTGACTACATTGTTCTCTCTTTCTCATCTATTGCTCCCCAGATTTGAGCTCAAGAGAACAGGAGACTTTACAGCCCGTGCACGTCATCAATGTAGACATTCAGGATAACCATGAGGAAGCCACGCTGGGCGCCTTCCTTATCTGCGAGCTGTGTCAATGTGTGAGTGTCTTCAAGCAGGAATAAATGCCACACAGCCAAACTGAGGGCAAGGTTTAAGGATTTGAGTGGTTCAGTAATTAAATTATGTAGTAAATCTAAATACATGTACAACATTCAAATTGCTGTACATGTATTTAACCTGCTAAATATTTATTTCTGAAAGAGTTTGTGATAATCTAATGAAATGCTGTCAATGTGTATAAACTACAGATTCATGAATGGTGTATATTGTTATGAGGTTGTTGGTGCAGCTGAGTGTGCATGCGCGCGCAGGCTGTGTGTAATAGGCTTTCTCCTCCACCCCTGCAGATCCAGCACACTGACGACATGGAGAATGAAATCGACGAGCTCCTGCAAGAGTTTGAGGACAAGAGCAACAGGCCTTTTCTTCACACTGTCTGTTTCTACTGATACACAACAGACATTTGCAATAAACACAGACTGAGATCACAAGCAATCAAACAGTGGTATATAGACACACACACACTCTTCATCTACGACACAATTCATGCACATTGTGTGCCTACATACACACACAGCTATGGGTCAGGACCTAACAAATGGCTGCTGTTGGATTTATTGGTGATGATGGGTTTTTCCTCTCTGCAGAGGACGGACTCGCTGCTCTCGCTCTGCCTTTATTCTTCCAGATCAAGGTCAGGCCAAGGTCCTCCCTCCATCCCAGTCTAGTGAAATCACTCAACCATGTCTCCTCAGGGAGAGCCATAACACCCCCCCCCCCCCCCCCCCCCCCCCCCCCCCCCCCCCCAGTCAAACAACTACAGTTGTCCCAAGTCCTTCTGATTTTGTTGAGTACAGCACTATGATGCGGATTTTTTTGTTTTAAATTTATTCTCCAGATGAAATATAATCGTAATTCATTGAAGCATATACTATGTCAGATTTTTATTCCTGACCTGGGACAGTGTAAGTGTCTGTATTGGGGTCAGACAGGGAGAAAAATTAGTTGAATTGAATGCGTGTTTCTTTTGTGCGACCATGTGTTGTAGATTAGTTAGGATTAAGTTAAAGTGGCTGGGCAAATAATGAATAACCAAACCTAGACCTCTCTGAGGCTCTCTTCTGATGTATTTCCAATATAATGTGTTGATTCATATTTAAACTTGGATATGCTATCTTTCAGGGCATAGTTTTTTTTTCTTTTGTACATGTTAAAGAATTGAAGCATTGTCAGCTCAGAGTGCCTGATTTTTTCTGTATGTACATATGAATCCACTAAAAGAATCTCTAAGAAACATTTCATGACTCTTCATTTGCTTTGTGACATTTAGAGCATTAATTTAAAGTTGAAAATGGGCATTGTTACACCAAGCTTTTAACATTCAGCTACCCCCTACAGTGCTGTCAAGTATTTTAATGTTTGATTTAGATGATATAGACCTCAGACAAGCAAAACAAGTGTGATTATTTTACAATATTTCAACAAGTGAGGGTTATCAGAAAATAATTTAAACTATGTTCTCAGTTTGACTTGAGACAGTCACTGCCCACCTCCAGCCTATAATTTACCCAGAGAAACTGTGGGGAGTGTTTGGGCCACAATGAATGATACCTTTCATTATCATTTAATCAGATTATCATTTTCTCAATTAATTAGTTTGGTCTGTGAAATGGTGAAAAATGTCTATCACTGCTTACCAAAGTGTGACCTCAAATATCTTGTTTGTCCTTCCTACAGTCCACAACCCAAAGATATTCAGTTAGCTAAAGAAACCATTAAATAGTCACATTTAAGAAGCTTTAATATTTAATATTTAAATAAAAATTATCATCAAAATAGTTGCCGATTCATTTTCTGTCGATCCATTACTCCAGTGGTATGGGGACCCCCAGGGTTCTTTGAGGGGATACCAGGACATCCTCAGCAGAAAGGGGAGTCATTTATTTTCACTATAATTCCACCCATAGCCTAAGTAACAAAATGTCAATGTATGACTATAGTGGTCATGGGTTTCATACATACATACACACATACACTCACTGGCCACGTTATTAGGTACACCTGTGCAATCAAATTCAATCCAATACAAGCTCGGCTATAAATTCTAATTTAATATTTCTAATTTATAAATGTTTAAGCTTATATATTGTAAGCTTTTGTTGACATTGTCAGGAAGGTGATAATTCTACTTAATGTTTATTATTGAGGTCATAGTGGGTGATGGTGGTGTATTAGGGTGCATTGTATTGAATGGTGTTCCTATTTTGGCCACTTCATTAAAATACATGAGAGGGGCAAAATATTAGGAACACCAGTCAATATAATTCACCCCAGTACGCCATCACCACTTTGTACGACCTCAATAATAAACATAAAGTAGAATTACCATCTTCCTGACAATGTCAACAAAACTGAAAATGTATAACTAAAGTAGAATTTATGGAAGAGCTGTTGTATTTGATTGAATTATATTGCACAGGTGTAGCCTAGTTAATGAAGTGGCGGTTGAGTGTACACTTTCTTTAATAAAACATCTAAAAGCTAAAAGGAGTTTGTGAATGTATACATGTCAGTAAAGACAAACCACCTGAACTTGACTAAAACGATTATGTTAAATTAGCATGTCGGCTAAAGTTCGACGGAATTTGAATCGAATTCGAACGTTCCAGTAGTGAAGGTAACCATGGCAACTCGTGTAATTCGTTAAAAGCATAAATCAGTGATTGGTTGAACTCTGTAACCGAGGACAGTAGCTCAACGACCTGTCACTGTCACTGACTCTTCCTCGGTGTTAGCGGATAGTAAACTGAGCAGGAGCCGGTCGGTGAGTGAAAGCAGCAGCACCTTGCGCGGATGTTCAGGCACGAATAGTTCCAGGGAGACTCAGGAGTCCCTTCTTCTTATCTCGGAGCGCAAAAACATGTAAGCTATGTTTAAAGATATTCAGTTGTGATGGTAAAAGATAAAGTCATGTTAAAAATAAACACTATTTAAATAATCAGACAAGCAGAATTTAACTAAAGACTTGTCTTTTTTCCGGAATAACAGTGCTTTGTTTACTTCAGCTGTTTTGTTTCAGACTTTCCTGGTGGACATGAACGGATTTCTTGACCGCTTTCACAACTTCGTCTTACCCTTAGTGAGAGGAGAGGACCACGTCTGCTCCTGCACCTGCGGAAGGTAAAGTAAATACATGAGGAGACTTAACTAAACGCTTTAAGCTCCAAAACCTTAATCCTACCCTGACCCCCTATCATTTTTGTCACAGCTCAGCTTTATTCTGTCATTCTCATTTTTCATGAATTTGTTTATCAAATTGTTCATAGTGACTTGATACCATTGTTTTCTGATTCTGTTTTAATTAGTACTTTTAAATATATGTTTATATTGGGGTCCTGAGGGACACCAGTCAAAAGTGCCCAATTCTGCCTTTATGCAGTTTTAATAGATGGAGCTATTTATTTACTTGAAGTTTGCCATGGGTCCTAATTTAAAGTATCAAGGGGTTAAGGGCATGGATTTATTATTAGAACTCTTAATACATGCATGGTGTAGGGACACTGTCTATTTGAAGGCTTTGTACTAAAGAAAAGTATAGATTATATGCAAATTAACTGTAATTTTCCTCATAATTTATTTTTAGATCGATTTTTAGAGAACATAGCTAATAATGTTTTTTGAAAGGAAATAAGTCAACATTTTGCTTTGATGGTTGCTTCTTACAGTAGTTTATTCTTAGGGTCCCTAGTGACCCCAGTCGGTTGTCCTTGTATGTTAAATATGTTGGTAGGATGAGGGTTAAACCTGTTGTTTAGTGAACAATAATCTCCAAACTACTGCTGTGTCTCCATTGATACTGACAAATGAACTCTGGATATTTAGCTGTCTCTTGGCTCTCAGCTCCAAACATGAGTTTCCAGTGAGGTTCTTCATGTTCAGATTGTGTTTTGCCGATACACAGCCATTAAGAATATGTCCTCACCTCTGAAGGCTATTTTAAACACACTGGGTTTTTGAAAATGTAGAGCTATTAGTTGATAAATTGATTAGTTGTCAACTCTTAAATAAATCTGCATCTCTTTTGATATTCAATTCTTCATTTTCAAGACTTTTTTTCTCTCGTATTAAATTCTTATTTCAGTTTCTCAAATGTGATTATTTTCTGGTTTCTTCCGTGAATTTATTCATTGCGGCTGTATAAAAATGCATTTTTTAATCAAAGGAAATTTGACGTTTTGAAGATCAACAACGCCACTTTTTTTTATAAAGTTCTCTAATCATTTTTTCTTGTAGTGCTTTGTGCTTTGATGAATCTATCCTCCTATAACCCCACTGACACTGTTGTCACTTGACTTTTCTGTGTGCAAACTTCCCACTGGCTCCCACTCTGTCTGCTGCAGGCGCCAGGTCTATCGTGTTGTTCCATATCATGGGGCTCAATCCTTGGTGGACTGCGGCATTAACTACTTTGTCAGTGACATGATGACAAAGCAAGAGATGGATGTGATAGCTGGGCTGCTCCTCGGCATCTGCATCAGCTTTTTCTTGCTTTGGCTGGATCGTGTTTGCCATTTGAGGGCCAGACACTGGCTGAACAGTAAGTCAGTGTAGCTGTACATTGGTCAAGATACAGTGGAAAGTATGTATTATACATTTAAGCTATAGTAATGCTGTTAAGAGATTTTCAGGCTGATGTCACAGCAAATTGAAACTTACTTTTATAAAAAATAAGGATCATATTTTTCTATTTTGAAAAAGAGTGAAGAAAAAATGGACAGAGAAGACTTAATCTAACCACATCAAAGTTAATTCAAATCAACTTAACCCCCAAAACAGAAAGAAAAGAAAGAGAAAAGAAAATAAGTATGGTGGTATTTTCCATGCCAGCATATAATAAATTTACCAAAAGTAGGGCAATTTCTGTGACAACTTGCAATTCAAGTACTGCAATATAAAAACACAAAAGAGCCGTTCACCAGCCCACTTTCCCTGTCTTTTTTTCCAGATGTGGGTTTGTTGTCACGGCTGCCCAAATTCAGTAACACAAAGGACTTGCTCAAGCATTTACATCCCAGACAAACTGAGGCCTCGAGGGGGAACATGGCGAACGTCAGGCAAGATGTGCCCCATAATTTTACTGGAAGCATTTGACACTGAAAAGATAAAAAATGTGAAGTAAATTCAACAACTACTGCGTGTGCTGTTTTCTGTCTAATAAGTAAATTCCTTTATGTACTTCTTGTGTTGAAATGCTACTTTAACTAAAATATGTTTGTTTACGGAAAATAATCACTAGTTCCAAAAGGTGCTTCACAATCTAAATAAAGTAAAACTACAGCAAATTACTTTCAAAAGATCAGAAAGATGGGGCCAGGCCATGCAAAGAGCCTTAAATTCAACATTAAACTATAAACATAATTTGGCCTATTGGGCTTTTTATGTTTTTTTTTTATTAGGCTACACAATGTTTTGTGCTTGAGGTTATATTTTTTCAGTTTTACCTCCACGTTGAACAGCTCCATCACCTTAAGAAACCTACACTTTTCCAATCAGGATAACTAGATTTGTGGGTTCTTTTTGTGACACGTTCATACATCCTAGTGCATGAAGGCATGCTATAATGTCATGACAAGGAGTTTTATCATGTGGTCTATTCTGAACCAAGGACAGCTTCATGCCCTTGAACTAGCTTTGTGTAAGAAGGTGGGGCCATTACTGTGAAATATTAAAATCCCAGGTGGATTCTTATAGGATGGGATCGCTGCCTCATCCAATCTTAACCCCTCGTCTCTGCTAGCACCTCCACTCTTATATATTGTGCTGCTCTATCATGTGTTTTCAAAGCCATATATAAAGCTTGACAATGTCATTGCAAGGTCTGATGTCTCTAAATATTACGTCAGCATTTTATGAGTTTCACAACAACAGATGTCACACCACTGACTGTTGATTTCTAAATGTAGCAAAAAGAAACATTAACTCCTCTGTGTCTTGATCATTGAAGTGTTAAATCTCAAAGCTATTGTCATATAGCAACTGTACCCCAAAACCGTTGTAAGAAACAGAGCTTGTACTGTTTATAAAAACACAGATCATTTTAATTATTTGAGACGTTCAACTGTGCACAACATTTATATACTGACATTACAGACACACTGTCAGGTACACTTTTACAATGTTTACATTATATATTAGAATGAAAGAGTCTCAGGCGTCTTTCGTGTTTTGTTAATTGATTTTCTTCCAACCAAGTGAACTCATTTTTTGTCATAAAGACAGTCCAGCAGACTTATAGACATAAACTGACAGACTAGTTAAAGAGGCAGGACACTAATGTTTCTAGTCCAGGCAGCCCCGGTGAACACATCTACACCTCAAACTGGAGTTCCATCCTTTGGAGGAGGTCCAGTCTTGTCTTCCTTTTCCACCTTGACCTCACTGTCAGAGGGGGCAGCAGGCTGGGATAAACTCTGCTCTGTTGTCGCAGCTTCTGCTTTGACAGCATCTTCACAGTCCCATCCAGCTGGGATGCTGCTTTTGCCCTCGGCTGATTGGTCGATGTCTGAGAGAGGTGGTGTCATCTCTTGAGGTATACTGTCACCTTCTTGCTTCGTATTAATCTCAAGGACTGGAGCGATCACCTCCTGAGCCTGAGGTGCCTCGCAGAGGGGCAGAGTGAAGCCCATTTTTCCTTCATTTCCTGTCGCTCCAACTGGTGGTGGTGTAAGGGTCTTGGCCTGAGCCTCCTCATCTCCGTGCAGCCAATCCATCTTCTGAACGTGCTGCTTGACAGCGTCATCGACCCGGGCATCAATCATAGCCTCCGTCAGGACGCCATCTTCAGAGGAATATGCTGCTGCCTGTGAACACATGAAGCGACACACAAGTTCGACACGTTCTTTTTAAGTTTAGCGTTATTTAAGTGAAATTTCTGACTGTAGGGAACGTACCTGCCAGGCCACACCCAGCTTAGAGATCTCTCTTCCGGACATGCCGCCTGTCCTCTTTGCTATATCAGAGCACTTTTTACCATAGTCAAACTGTGCCAGCTTCATCCTCCTGCACAAAACCACACAAGACAGAAACACAAGGATGACATTGTGTGGGAGGGGGGACAGCATGATGAGTTTCCCACTGTTTCTCTAGTCTGGATGTAATTTCTTTCTCACTTTGCTGTGTTTTTGCAGCTCAGTTCATTGCCTGCTAGTTTGTGTGAGGGTGTCATCCCCCCTGTCCCTCCCACCTATCAGCCTTCATCACACATCTGAGCTCTTAGTAATTAAAGCCTCACATGGCTGGCCAGGCTCCATGGGCCCAGCAGGCTGTCTCTAGGCCTGATCTTATCCTGTCACAGCCCTTTTAGTCAAGTATCACTTTATTAGATATAATAAGACTTAGAATCAATACATCTACATGCCAGTGTGCAGACATGGTAGACTTTAACTCAATTACTTTTTTTAGTATGCATCCCGAGTGTGCCCGTTTAACAGTTTTGTTGTAGAGTAGGGATTATACTCACTGCCTCCCTCCAGTGGCGGGCTCAAGCACGTATCTGTCAAAGTACAACCGCACCAGCCTCTCCCTTTCTTCAGGGCCCGGCAGAGCAAAATTCACTATTTCATCTATACGGTCATTTATGGCCCAGTCAAACTGCTCTGGTTGGTTACTGGCCAGCACCAGCATGAACCTGCAGGACAAAATAAACAAATCAAGCTGCTTAGAGATGTGCTCAGAAGTAGATATGCCATGAGATGAAGGTTTAGGTCACAGTTCAGGTACCACATAAAAATGAATTCTTACTTGTTGCTCTGTTCTCCAGTGCGATACAAGAAAGCATTCAAAGTGGCTCTCAGGTCTTCACTAATCTTCTCCTACAAAAAGCAAGAATGAAAATTGCATGTTATGTAAAGTCAAGGAAGATGTCAAAAAGGGTTAAAAAAAGAAAGAAAAAAAAGACATTAATGTTCAAGGTTTCAAGGAAATAAACATTGTCATGCAGACTTACAGTGGATCTCTTGCGAAGGAATGCATCAGCTTCATCCACAAAGAGCAGCAGTCTGTAACAATAAAAACACATGATAACTTCATCTGCTGATATCATATCTGGAGTACACCGTTTATAATTTATATGCAAATTAATCTCATTTAATACAATATTATCGAGGTGTATGTATGTTTAACATACCCTCGTCGATTTGTGTTAGCCCAGTCAAAAACTTTGTGCATGGCAGTCACGCCATCCCGGCCCATGGGTGCTACATCACCACCGGTCATGATTGCATAGTCCATCCCAGAATGCATTGCCAGCTTCTACTCAAGAAAAAGAGAAATGCCTCAGAGTTAGGCAAAGTATCACTTTCCATGTATAATACAGTTTAAAATTGGTCAGGCCTCAATTTAAATCATTTAGTCACTGAGGTGTACCTTAGCAAAAAGAGTTTTCCCAGTTCCTGGGGGCCCGTACATGAGGATGTTCCTGTAGAGTCCGTGGTTCTGCCTTGTGTTTCTTGTTGCTATGGCAATATCTCGCACTCGCTCCTCCAGTTTAGGCTAAGAGATTTTTTGAAAAGCATTATTTTCAGGTGGTTACAAAATTGGGCTGAGAGATATAGACAAAATAAGATATCAAAATATTTTTATCTCAATATTGAGATTGCGACAATATTATAGAAACGACTACTGGTGCTTTCACTTAATATTAACACAAAATATAAATAACCTGAATATAATGACTAAGTGGGTAAAGACAAATATAATAATACAGCTAGAACAGTCTGCTAAGTTCCCTTAAAACCAGAAAAGACAACATTTATGCCATATCACAATAACCAATATCTAAGATCATATCGTTCAGCCTCACATCATATCAATATAATATTGATATATTGCTCAGCCCTATTACAACATTTAAAATGCAAATGTATTACTTTCTTCCAATATGTGGTGTAAGAACTTTTCTATATGCTACTTACACTGAGCACAACTCCTTCAAGGGCATCCTGAGGTTTGCTCTTCAGACGTTTGAATGTCTGCGTAGTCGTGGAGGGAGACAGAAAGATTGTCCAATTTAGGAAATTATATATTTTAAAAAATCCATATTCTTACACAAATATGAACAAGGATTCAAATTCTATATTACATACCTTGACAGGATGCTTGATTCCCTCTGCCACAGTGAACCGTGACGTCTCTCGCACCAGTGACGGCTTCCCCAGCCTCGCCTCAATGTAACGTCCCGCCACTCCGGTTGCGTTGCGGGCTGTATACACTCCCACTGCTAAAAGAGTAAGTCCTGCCACCTGGTGACGTGATAGAAGAGTTGCACAATGTTCAAATATCGGTCACTCGATTCTAATCCATTTCAAGTTTGCTCACCCCGACAGTCCAAGCATTTAAACTGAAATTCTTGTCTTATCAATTGCATGATACTCGAGAATGCAAATATGGGTAATAAAAGGATTATAATACTGATGCTTCTATTCACAAGTAAGTAATTCAGTAAAAGAAAACAACTTCAACTGTTTCTGATTTAACTATATTTTTTCATAAAGGTGAAATTTGTGAATACCAGAATGTCTGGTATGTTTACCTCAAAAGTAAAAAGCAATGTTGACTGGATCCATCTAGTACAACAATGAAGTGGACTCATTTATTTGTTGGGAATTTTACTTTCAGAGAACTTGTTTGGTTGCAAGTCAATAAAACTAAAAAGTGGCAAAATCAGCTCCGATTATTGTAAATCAATCATTCAACGAACTGATTGTGAATGGAAACAATGGTCTCACCGTGGCTGTGACTTTATCCCAGTCTGACACAAAAGCCCTGAATCCTTCTCCAAACACAGCACCTGCAGTCCTAAAAGCAAACACACATTAAAAGTCAGCAAACCTTCTGTGTGTTATGACATAAAAAAACTTGCCATTTATGTATTATTAATTGGTTTACTTTATCATCATCAGTTTCAACTGGTTAGGTGATTCAGGACACCAAGAACGTCACTACACTACATCAAATCATCACAGCAGGGTCATGTTGTGGTGTGAAATCACAGAAAAGTGAGCATGTCTTACTTTATGGACTCCAGGACTGTCTGTCTGTGTTCTGCAGCCTTCAGACGGATTTGCTCACGGATTATATCAGCGTTCTCTCTCTCCACGCGGGCTCGAGCTTTAGTCTCTGCCTCAATACGCAGAAGCTCATTCTTGTGCCTCAGCTCCATCTCGTGCTCTATCGTAGCTATAAAAACCGCAACAAGACAAGTACATAAACCTCCACTCAGCATTTTCAAAACTTTCCACAAGATCCTGTCATTAGTGTTACTGTGGTGATGTCCGTACCTTTCCTCATGGCCTCCTGTTTATTTACGGACTCCTCCTGTTTGCGAAGGTTCTCCTCATTCAGTGCTTGCTAATGGAGAAAAAGAGAAAAAAACATTTTTGAATTTGGTACTTCATCTTATTTATGAGAATTTTATACTAAATATGGAAATGATAAACTCACCTGTTGCCTGAGTTGGTCCTCATATCGCTGTCTGGCCAGCTTGTCTTGATACTGAGCTCTCTGATGGGGAAAACACAACACAGTATAACTATACAACTCAAACTGGTTCACTGCTGCAACATACCTCTAATTGATCTTTGATTAATTTACTAAAAGAAAAGGAAATCTGCTTCTTTTGTTATCAGCAGACTGTCCTGTAGTTCTGCTCTCACCGCTTGATGCTGCTTTGTCTCTTCATTCAGAGTTTTTCTCCTCTCCTCACCCTGGACCCGCATCTGGTCGCCTTTGATCTGCTCCACTGCTGCTTCGTACTCCTGTTACAAAGGAAGCCAAAACTATTAAGACTCAAACAATACACCTGTGAACCTTTAAATCCATTTGTATCCCATCATTGGCTCAGTTGTGCCACTTAAGAGTTAAACACACGGGGCTTTGAAGTAGCAGTATTAGACAATGTGACAGATCTCCAGTTGAGACACTTTTTCTATACAAGACTTCTATTTATGGCAAACTATAAATCTGTGGGTCTGGATTTTGAACCTACTAATCCATATTAATATTTAGACATCAGTTAATCCAAGTGTCAAAACCTCCTCATCTGTGCCATGACAAATACTCTTTAACTTCAGAAATCAAAATGTGTGTAACCTTTATCAAAATGCAGAGCACAGATAAAGCTTTGACACACAGTTTGACTCAGTAAATGACATGCAATCTTTTAAACTCCACAATGTACACTCTTTTAAAACTGCTGTGTAGTTATTCACTCTCATTCTCCACTGACTGTATCATGATATAGCTACATTTTAGCACCACTGTAAATCACATTATTTTAAAAACATATTCTATACGTGATGTAAACTGAAACAAGAGAAATGAATTAAATTCTCTGGAAAAAACAAAACACTGATGTCCTGCTGAAAATCAGGAGTGAAGCTGCACTTTAAATATGTCAGAGTCTGTTATACCTTAATTTTAGTCTGGTGCTCCATCTGTGTGGTCTGCTCCTGCATGCGAGCCAAGTCCAGAGCTTCTTTAGCATGTCCTGGATTTAGGATAGACAACAGCACAGTCCTGAATGTTGTGACCACTTCACATAGTGGGATTATAAATCCTACTGGTGACTCAGTGATCCACAGTATGATGGATATGTCTCTCAACAGCAATGCCGCTCCATCTCTTCTTTCACCTTTATGATCTTTCCCTTATTAAAACTGAGATTGATTATACTCAATGGACACAAGTCAACATAGAAACACCTGGAGAACTCTGGCATGTAATTGACACAAGTGACATTTGGGTGTTGCAACCCAAACTGCAAGGCCATGCAAGGCCATGACCTTTGAACCCTGTCCACTGGTTTGAATGAAGGTGAGTGCAGCAAAGCCATTTCCATGAGAAAGAATGTCACACATTAATTTTTCATGAATCTAATCAGTATGAATGAAATGAATGGCTGCTGCCTGTGACTCTGGGCCTCATTATCGATGGTGTTGCATCACTGAAACGAGCAGCAGCATGAGCCGGAGAGGAGCAGATGTGAGCTGGATGCTGGTCCATCATGACTGAAGTGTGAAGTAATGCTGTAATAATCTGGATAGACATCCACCCCGCTGACCCACACAAGGCTAACGAGCCCCTCCTGAACACTTACGGGACTTGTCGAGGTCCTTGGCCGCCTGAGCAGCCCGCTCCAGCCCGGTGGGATCAAAGTTGCTCCATTTGTCCTTGGGTTTATCTCCGCCGCCGCCGGAGCCCCCGGCCGGCGGAGGAGGCGGCGGTGGCTGCACCGGGAGGCCGGGTGGCGCTTCGGGCTGCCCCCTGTTCAGGCCGAACAGCCACGACATTTTAGTGTGAATAAATAAAATAAGAGTTTAGCCGGCTGTGCAGACCGAGAGGTAGCAGCTGCTGCAACTGTCAATGGACTTCCTCCACACGCGTGTCACGCCGCAGTCATTTGCGCAGGTGCAGCGGAGAGCGCAGGTTTCTCTGAATAACAGCGACGATGATTGGCTGGTGACAAGCACGCCTTCTTACTATTGGCTGTCCCAGCAGTGGCATTCAGTAGAGGTCACGGATGGAGTACCGCCCCAAAACGGTACGGCAGCAGCAGAGGGTCAAAATATGTCCGCATCACAAGAAAGGACATGATTTTAGCCAGTTGCATCAGACTGGTTGTAGTTGTGTAAGGCAGGCCATTGACATTGCCCTGATGTGACCTGCTCTCACTAACAAGGAGCAGCTCTGAGTTTGATCTATGCAGGAATAATAGAAAAGGCTGGACAAGACATCAAATCTGGTCATGTTTCTCAAATAAAATCATCTAGTCCTTGTTTTCTGTAATATTTTGATACTGTGCTGTTTCTGTAGACATAGTAACCAATACGAAAGCTAAAAAGACTAATCTAGTGTAAAATACCTCATAAATACATGCTTTACATCACTATCAGCTTTGGCAAATGTCATTAACTGAAAAGAATAAAGACAGGATGACAAGAGTATATATCAAAATGTTTAATGAACTAAACATTAAGAGGACAATCATACCACAAGAAATGGTAAAATATATATTTACACAAAACACAAAAGTCATCAGATGATAAAGTTTGAGGTCACCTCTCACAAAAACTCACAATCCTTCAGCATCCAATCATAACTTAACAAAGGTTGCATATGATTTACAGGGGAGGATGGTGGTAATTGATTATCATGTGTCTGTCATGACACTGGATGTCATCAGGAGGGCTGCTGAGGACCATCTGTTGATAGGAAATCTCTGGCACACATGATAGAGATGTTGGATTGAAATCAGTGAATCGAGCAGGTCTGTCTGGGGATACACAATTGCTACGCTGTTTAATGTTAGCTGCTCTCTTGGATTATGATGATGTAGTGCACAAAGTCAGAAATACTCCTGAATCAATCACCGGTCCCCTGGAAAGATGTTTCAACAATATTACAGAGGTGCCTACTGCCAGCATTGTCAGCAAGAGCCTGAATAGTAGAAAAATTCCTAGTTTCACATTCTCTTTTTATAAATGTGTTGCTTTCTGACAGCAGGGTAACTATATTAGAGAAACTGTCTGTTCGTCAAGGCCAGGGATCAAGGCACTGCAACAAAAATCTACTGATGGAGTGTCCTTGAGCAAGACTTTATACTCATCTACTTCAGGGACATAGTTTGGGTAACTTTGTTTCAGATCTCTCTAAGAACAAGGGACAGGGGAAATGTATTTTTCACACCAAAGACTAGGAGCAGACCATACAGGACTTCATTATATATCCATGTTAATCATTTCTGCATACTGCAGGCAAGAGACAAAGGTGAGGCAGTGTGTCACAAAATAGGTCTACTCTGTGGTCAGCCAGTACTTCTTCTCCCTAAGTTGACACCTTTTTACAAAGCGATCCACTGGTCTCAGTAACGCAACAGAGTATCACAAAAATAAAAAACCTGACTCTCATTCCATTAAACTTTCTTTAAAAAAAACAAAACTCAGAACTGTAAAGCAAGATGGTCAGTATGTATCTGGTTTGTTTGTTTCATGAACATCTCCACAATCCAAGAGCTCTGCTCGTTAAACCACATAGCTACTGGAAATCTGTCTCACGTCCGTTACTGTAGCAACACAACACGGGAGAAGACACCGGGAGGCTCTTTGCCGTCACCCAACGCCGCACAGAAGCCTTCCTGTTGCCGAGCCCTCGCCAGCTTTGCGAGGGAGAGGAATGATCGAGGTTCTGTGACGGCCAGGTCACTGACGACACGTCGGTTGAGCTGGACGCTGGTCTGTGTGGAGGAAGAGAAGAAATGTAGGGTGAACCAACATCATAAAGAGGGCAGATGGAAATGGTGTAATGCTGAAACATTCAACTCAACTAACCTTTGTGAGGTTGTGCATGAGGGCGGGATACTTCATGCCGTGCTCTCGTGACGCTGCAGCAATGCGTGTGATCCAGAGCTGTAAAATTTTAAAAAGAGTCATCATGTTTATTTATGTTGACTTTTTACATTATTCAACAACCACATACTGTTAAAATCCTTTTCATTAAAAAAGAATTTGACACTAGAAGACTGTTTTCATTCATGTTAAATCTGAGTATATGGTGTGTACCAACGAGCATAATTTGTGACGTCACTAGTTTGGAGCCAATCATGCTCCAATTATGCAACCGTTTCCTATTTCACTGTGAAGTCCACTCTCAGTGTTTGTGTGATGGAGGCTTCAAGATTCCACATCATACTTGTGTCAGCTTCCAAAACACAATAGTCCTGATGTCACAAATACTGCTCGTAGGCCCACCCTTAAAAATCTGATTTTCAATGAGCTCTGAAAAACTTTCCACTTTCAGCAGATATATTTCAAAACAGCCTTCTGGTGTCAAACTCTGCACAATGAAGCTCAAACATCAAACTGAAGAAAAACACATTTTTGAATGGAGGGGATCTTTAAGAAAGAAATGCACGCTTTTTAAAACGTCTTTTGACCTTCAGATGTGTCCCCACTCCCCAAGAGATTGGAAACCACCTTGCAAGACAGTTGTCCAGTTAAATGTTTCCCATGTACCTGCTGCTACACATTGATACTGTTTGATATTTTAAAAATCCACAGTTCATTGTTGGGTATGAAAACAGGTGTGGTTTCAGTCTGTGTAGTCCTAGAGTGCACAGTCACACCTGATCATCTACAATATTCACTGCTGGATGAGATAAAATATCCTTAAAGCACATTGTTCCTGCACTGTCACAACTACTGTCAATTAGACAGCAGTTAGAGGCTACTTGTGCACCGGTCATGTGTTAGTATTTGTGGCCGGTTCACCGGGACTGGATATGAGTGTCTTACCGTCCTCATGTTGCGTTTCTTGAGCCTCCGAGCATTGGTGGCGTAGACGAAAGCCCTCCTGACCGCCCGCACAGCCAGCTTGTAGCAGCGGTTCTTCCTGCCTCTGAAGTGCTATTAAAGAAACAGGAAGGACGTTAACTTTGATTATATTAAATTAGGATGACGATGAGGCGTCTTTCTAACCCGGGTTAGCAACCTCTCCTCCAGGATTTAGTCTTGACCTTACCCGTGCATGCTTTAGAAGTTCTTGGACTTTCCAATATCTGTCGGGTCCACGATTTCTGATCCAACAAGACAGCGTCAGGAACACCATTTCTATCCCCCTGTCAGCTTCACCACAGAGACCCCTTTTAAATTGAAAGAAAACACCGGATTAAATGACCTTAACTCCGCTCCACATGAGACTCGGTTGTAGCTGTTATGAGACTTCGCACACACGCCGCCGTGTGACTGACAGAGGGTTCGTTTGATTTATAATCCGGGGAATGTGGTGTACGCGTTCCCCCGGCTCCGCTCAACTTTTCTTGCGTAACGGGAGATGCTCTTAAGTAAAACTAGCGCTCCAATCAGCGTCATGACGTAGTCACAGCGGACGCCACCGGTAGCGCACACAGTGGAGGTCAGAGAAGTACCAAAATGTCGGTTGCTGCTTTCTCGTCCTTGAGCCGTTGTAGTGTTTTGGCTTTCCGGTCGCCCGCTGGACTGGTGGTATGTTGTCTTTTATTATAAAGGAAGTACAATAGTTTGTATCAGCAGTTGTTGCTGCTTACAGTTTCTCACAGCGGGTCTGTTCCTTTGCTCTAACTAACGTTACGTCAATCAGCGCAGGGCTCCGTCTATATCCTGAAGTACAGGTTACATAGTACAGCTATTAGATAACTATCCAGCCTCCTGTCTACTGTCATACTCCTAATTAACTATGTCCTTTGTTCATTTGTTCATTACTTGTGTATCATTTGGTGTGTGTTTAGCCTTAAAAGCAAACGTTATACTTTAAAATCTGTGTAAACACCAAAGTGGCAGGAGATGAGTTAATGACACTTGTAAACACTGTAAAGCTAATTATAGCAAAACGAAGTAATATTAGACTTTAATTTGAGAAATTCAGTCAAAACAAGCAACCAAACATAACTAAGCTATAACTTCACCCTGTGCAACAGTAGATTCATATTGAGCAAATCATGTCATTGCAATGTTTTCTGTAATGTTCTGCAATGTTATGCTGTATTTGTTGTCAAAAGAAGGAATAATAGTAAAGTTTCTCTAAAGAGCTGGTGAAAATGGAAGCAAACAGCACATATGCCTCTGTTGTCTATTGGTGTATCTGTGCTCTTTTACATTCAGATAGATAGATAGATATCACAGCAATGAATGTGCACACTAGACTGCAGTCACCCAGTCCTGAAATACAATTAAATTATCGAGAATAAAAGCACGATGAAACTAAAAGCCTTTTTCTGTTGTCTTCCATTAAGAGGAAAAGAGGGTATGGTAGCATATATCGTAAATTTCCCCTCAGGGGATCAATCGACTCTCATTTTATTTTTGTTCCATCAAACAAATTAACAAACACACAATCAAGCAAAACAGATGATGACAGACTTATGATTCTGTTGTCTGGGATTGTCAGTATGATTAAGGAGCAAACAAGTAAATAAAGATTTGTACAGTTATTATTTTAATGTGAGGGCATCATCTAACTATAAATCAACTGTACAAGCATCATTTTCTTCCACTATCAAAGTAGCTATGTCATTTTTTTAATTTCCTCTGTCCCTGCTCTCAGGCGGTCCGGTATGCCCAGACAGCGGCAGCTCCAGCATCACAGCCCAGGGTAAAGAAGTTTCAGGTGTACAGATGGGATCCAGACACTCCAGGAGACAAACCCCGCATGCAGACCTATGACATCGACCTCAACACGTAGGTGCTTTTACCTTCGCAGTGAGGAGGTTGAAGAAGTTCAGCCTGTGTTGTTGTCATTAGCTACTTAAATACTTCAACAAGGAATCCTGAGATCCAGAAATAAAGGGTGAGGTGGAGGTGAATCTGCAAAATTCTCAGAGGCTGAATGTAAATCTACGGACACCTTAGAGCCTGTCAGACTAGTCCTTTGTCAGGTTAAGCATTAACTGTCAAATCAAAAGTCTGCTTATCTGTTCGACTGAACACTGCCGACTTTGGACTTTTAATAAAGCTGCAGTTAGTTCATATCATTAATAATAGCAGCGATGTGGTTCTGACCATGCTGACCTGCACTGATGGAGACTTGTTGCTGAGAGCATTGAAAGCATTACCCTGTAAACAGAGGACATTATTAATGAACTGAGAACAGCCATCAGCTGGATTTAACACAGATGGCTCTGACAGTTTGGCACATTGTTCCTTCGTCATCCTTCATCCAGTCCTTTAATCAGCTTGGGAACATTGTCTACTCACCCCTGTGAACATGACACTGCTTCCAAAATAGTCAAAGCACAATCATGCATGTCAGCCATAACACCGGTCAGGATTTCCTTTGTCCAAGTTAAACACACCAAAGATCTCCCTTTATAACTTTCCTGTCTTGACATGTCTGTAATCCTCCTCTGTACAGTTGCGGGCCAATGGTTCTTGATGCCCTGATCAAGATCAAAAATGAGATGGACTCCACTCTGACTTTCCGCCGCTCCTGCAGAGAAGGTCAGTGATATGAAGGGTGGAGTGACACACCAGCAAATTATTGACCTCTATTTGGCCAATAATACATCTATGTAATTATTCCATGTTAAAATTATGAAAAAAATAATTATATCTGAAATGGATTTCTACAATGTAAGAACATGTGAGTTATTAAAGAATAATAAACCACAAAAAGTCTCAAATTAACATTAAAGCTGTGCACATAATAATACTGTACAGTCTCCCTCTTTACTTTTTTCTCCTAGTGAATCTGCATTACTTTTCTGGTGGTACACTACAATAATAAACTACTTGTAATAGAAAAATGATGGGAAAGCTGTTTTTATGTTCAGACTTTTCTGCCTCAGAAATAATATTTAAAGCTGTTTTTTTTTTGCAGGTATTTGTGGATCCTGTGCAATGAACATCAATGGGGGAAACACACTGGCCTGTCTCAACAAGATTGACACCAACATTAGCAAACCAACCAAGATTTACCCCCTCCCACACATGTATGTGGTCAAAGATCTGGTGCCTGTGAGTAAATGTATAAATAATTATGACTCCACCACACCCTGAACATTAGGAAGTTTTTTTCATGATCAAATTTGAAGTATTTTATGTTAATTTTACATTTTCCAAGTTTCATGCAGGCCTAATCTCTGATTGCATTGCGTTTGCAGGACATGAGTAACTTCTACGCTCAGTACAAGTCGATTGAACCATACCTGAAGAAGAAGGATGACTCAAAGGAAGGGAAGGAGCAGTACCTGCAGTCTGTGGAGGACAGACAGAAACTGGTACATCACTGCTTTGAGTTTGGTTTCGTGCTTATAGATGCATTTTCCAGGTGCTCAAAGTCTCATGACACTAAATATCCTGTCTTCCTCTCCTCGGGTGTAGGACGGGCTGTACGAGTGTATCCTGTGCGCCTGCTGCAGTACGAGTTGCCCCAGCTACTGGTGGAACGGAGACAAATACCTGGGGCCTGCTGTACTCATGCAGGTATGTGTGTGTGTGTGTATGAGCACATAAACATCATGGACATTGATAAAAAAGCAGTATGCAAATTAATAGTAATTATGCGTACTGTCATTTCTCAGGCATATCGTTGGATGATTGACTCTCGAGATGAGTTCACAGAGGAGCGTCTGTCCAAGCTGCAGGATCCTTTCTCTCTGTACCGGTGCCACACTATCATGAACTGCACCAAAACCTGCCCCAAGGTAACCTGTCAGCTCATATCTTCAGCCCCACACACACACACACACACACACACACACACATGTACCACAGCTCTAGCGTATCATGATACCGTCTTCACAAGCCCATATGTAGGTTGAAAGAGTTATTGGTTGATATAATAATTCCTCCTGTAATAACTGGTGATTTTGATAATCATTTGAGCACATTTTTGAGACAAAGACTCTCCCTCTGAATAGTCTTAACCGTGACACAGGTTTAAGGAAAGGACAGATCAAGTAAATCATCAGACATACAGTTAACACAGATCCACAGTTTTTAACTAGATAATAAATCAGAATCAAATCAAAGCAGTAAGATCAGCTGCAGCGTCCAACGACCTACAAATTTACAATAAAGAGATCGGTCGGTCCATGAAAGACTTCGATGAAGTCTGGATCAGGCGAGGATTTGGGAGCGAGGAATGATCCAATAAAGTAATTGGGAGTCCTGTTTATCTTGTGCCCTTCAGACACAGACGTCATGATGATGTTTGCGTCATGCTGTCTATTCATCAAATACCTCAAATTGACTCTTACCGCTCTCTCCTAATCTGTTTCGTTTTCCTCGCAGGGCCTGAACCCGGGAAAAGCGATAGCCGAGATCAAGAAGATGATGGCCACATACAAGGAGAAGAAGGCAGCTGCTGTTTAAACCCTCAGTAGCCATGTACAACCTTTCCCTTTATGATTTTAAATTATATATTGATTTTTAAAATTCTTATCGAGGTCTGATGGCCCAGTACACCTGTCCGCTCCACCACCACCGCACCCTGCAGGACTGAAGTCAACTGTAATGAAAATGTGTGCAGGTGTGTGTGTGTGTGTGTGTGTGGTTTGAAAATTTGGTGTTACACAAACGCACATGTACAGTATGAATGCAGGAGAGAAAGTGTGTGTCTGAGTCTTACGTGTACCATAACAGAGGCATTGAACTCCAGCTCAACTTGTTGTATGGTTGTGCACTTGAGAGACATGACACTACATATTATAGTAAAATTAAGGTGTTTTTCTTTCATGTTGAAACATTTTTTTTTTAGCTTGTTGCTTTTCAGGTTAGCAGCAAGTTCACAGACACACAGTGTATAAGTTCCCTCAGATCTTCCAACATACCAACTGCAGTTTTGATGGAAAATAAATAGTTAAAATGCCTGTAGCTGTTTTGTTGATTCTTCTTTTGCTTGTCACAATGTCACTCCGATTATCCACCTTCTCCTTTAAACACACATGCACAGCAGTTTTGCAGAGTGTCCCCTAAGTGTCGCTGTGGTGCTGAGCCTGAGCTGCCAATGAGCTCTGTAGCCTCATCACTGTTCCAGTAGATTTGAATGAAGACAAACACAGATAAGTTTGTCAATATTTCTTAGACACATTTTTCATCATATTTTCAGGTTTTTTTGCTTGTCTTTAATGTTTATGGTGTTCACGTGAAAAAGCATTAAAATGTCCTGCACCTGTCGTTGTACCTGTGTGTTAACTGAAACTTCAAGAACTGCTCATCAGAGGATCATATGGACACAATAAAGGCAAAAAAAGTATTATGTTGAAACCTAATACAAAAGCTCTGAAAATGAAATGTATTAATTATTGAGATTAAAAAATTGTTAATTCGTTTTTTTAAAGGCTGAATTTAAGTAGCAGCATTTGTCTCCTCTTACATACAACAACATGTAGTTACTGGTAAACAGGATAAAGGCCATCACTCACAACACTACTGATTTAAAGTGATCCTTCCCTCTAAGGAGACAAGTGGACCCAAACAGTGTCAGCAAAATGCCACCAGATCTCCTCTAGGGGTCAACATTAAAGCGATGGTTCGGCGTAATTTCGACCTAGCGTCATAGGCACCATGCAGTCTATCTAACCACCCGCTCCGCTTTTTTTTTTCCATTTTGTGGCAAACTGGTGGAGTAAGAGCCATCAGCCGAATGGCTTAGTACAGGCGCTAATGGACCCACCAGAGTATCTCGTAAATTACTCCACTAATAATGCCTGGGTTGTTATCAAACTTCTACAGCAGTTCAAATAGGGTCTTTACTCATAAATCGATGCATTGGAAAGTTTGTTAGTACACCAGGAGTTTATTAAAATAAACACTTACCTGATGGCTTTTACTCTGCTGCTACTGCTAAAGTTGTAAACATTGTCGAAATATCGCGCAATCACTGAAATCCCGTGTGGTCGCGCAAGATCCCCACACAAATCTCTAGATGTACTGTGAGGGGGTCTCACGCGACCACACAGGATTTCAGATGTGGCTAAGCGGCTGATGGCTCTTACTCCACCAGTTTGCGACAAAATGGGGGGAAAAAACGGACCGGGTGGTTAGATAGACGTCATGGTGCATATGAGGCTAGGTCAAAATTACGCCGAACCATCGCTTTAAGACGTGTACCAGTTTTTCCCCTAATTTGTAACCCTTCTGTATATTAACACTGTGAAAGTTGTTTGATATAAAAAAAGAGGTTAAAATCTCTTGAAAATGCTCTGTAGAGTTTAAAACCCATGTTATTTTAACTGCCTAACGACCTAATTAAGCAAACCTAACCATAAGACTGTACATATTATGGTAAACTGACCTTTGATACCCAATCAGGACCTGTTGCCATGGACACAAACTTCATTTTAATTGCATCAAAACTTTTTTACAGCTCCTACACGATGACACATTACACTTAGTCTAATAGTTGGTATCACAACTGGTAAAAAAGGTGTCGATAGGCAACCCCTTACCATTTAATATCCGATCAACTCATCGATACATTTCTCATTGACACCTCTGGCCTCAGTATTTGACGGGTCGTATTCGGGCCCAGTGCGGGGAGTGAGGGGGGGCTGGAGGCAGGACGGGGGAGGAGACTACAGATGCGGGGTGGTACAATGCTGCTAGGTCCTCCTGCACTCAGAGGACGCATGAAAGCTGAGGATAGTCGGAGCAAACTGAATCAAAGTGAGGTAAGAAGCTTTTTTTTTAAATTTACCTATCATCTGCTTGGATTAGTTGGAGCTACTGTTTTTTTTTTGTTTTCATGTGATGCATATGTCAGCTGAGAAAGTTAAGAAGACTTTAACTGTTTTTGTGCTAAGATTAATGCAGGAAAAAAAAGAAAAGAAATGAGGAGATGTGAAGGGGATTCTGCACAGCCTGCATGCAGCCAACTCCGTGTTTCAAGGACATGAAAGCACTGAAAGCATTTATCTTAATGTAGCCTAGACTGAATCATTGGGTATAATTTGCCTGTATGTTAATGGTTGTTGGGTGCTGACATGTGGTCCTGTGTTTTCACTGGAGAGAAGAAGGAGGAGGAGGGACTTTCACAGCACAGCCTGCAGCAATGGCACTACAATGGAGAAAGGGTGCCAAGAGGGAAAACCAAACCCAAGAAAAAAGTTGCTTTCAGAGAAAAAGGGTCAATGAGGGCAAGTGAAAAGAAAAGTTAAAAAAATAAATTATTTATTTGTCAGGGTTGCAAATAAAACAAAAGACACAAAAGTAGATGACAGCAATGCATCCCCTGCTGCTGTCCTCAGAAACTCTTACTAGTGTGTGTGTGTGTGTGTGTGTGTGTGTGTGTGTGTGTGTGTGTGTGTGTGTGTGTGTGTGTGTGTGAGTGTGTGTGTGTGTGTGTGTGTGTGTGTGTGTGTGGGGGGAGAGAGGGGGTCTCTGGGAGGGGAAGGACTCAATGGGGAGAGGGGGGCTAATCGCTCCCAGATGTGTGCTGTGAAAACATATGGTTTCCGATAGCCACTGTGATGCACACAAAGAATTTTTGAGCTGTGTGTGTGTGTGTGTGTTATGTTGGTAACACACACACACACACACACACACACACACACACACACACACACACACACACACACAGATTTATTGATACACATGCAGAGCGTTGTGCAGACAGTGTCTTGATCTCATGTTTTTTTGTCCAGTGAGGCCTCATAAATATCTTCATGCAAACAGACAGACGAAGCTCCAAACTCCACTTTTTTATGATGTTTAAAAATGTCAAAGCACAAATAAACTGCTTCATGTTGTGTGAATGAAGTCGTCTACAGTACAGAGCTGCAGCAGAGGAGGAGGAGGAGTAGGAGTGTTCATACTTTCCACAAAGTGGAAAAGTAGTTTAGTGAGTGTCAGAGGAAGTGAAGGTAATGGATTTACTGTATGTAACACTTTTACAGTGCACCTTACTGGATTTCATGGACGATTTAAGCAAAACAATAGTCATCTGGTTTACTAGTCGGCGATGCTATCAGTGTTCATGTTTTTATGTCCACATGTCATTTTCACTCAACCTGAGCGGCTCTTTTGCTTGGTGGAGTGAAGAAGAAAGAAAAAAGGGGGGAAAGGGGAGGGGGGGGGGTGGAGGGTTCGAGGAAATGACCAGTGAGGGCGACAGAAGGGAAATGAAGGATGTGGAGAGAAAGGAGGGAGGGAGGGATGAAGAAAACTCAGAGAGAGGGGTGGGGTTGAGGGGTCCTCTGTTTCTTTTCCTGGAATGCAGCCTCGAGACTGTCTGCTGCAGCGAGGAAAAGTAGGAAAACAGAGAGATTGTTCTTAGGAAGACAGACGTGCCACATTCTTGCTGTCAGAGTCCCCACCCCACCCCACTCCCCCCTCACTCTTTTTTTTTTTCTTGCTGTGGCTGTTGTGGGCCAGTTGGAGGGGGGAGGAGGATGAGGGGTGAAGGAGGGCAATGAAAGAGAGAGGGGGGGGGGGGCAATGGGGGGCTGGAGAGGTGACGGAGGGCAGGGGGAAAAGAGAGAAGCGAGAAGGAGGAGAGGAGACCAAAGGAATATCCAGCACTGAGCTCTTTATTCCTCTCATGTTGCTCTGTGTTTGTTTGTTCATACTCTTCTCATCTTCCCCCCACAGAGTCAAAGTCAGTCTACCTCCCAGAGTGACCATGAGAGTCCTCCTACTCATCTGCATGCCAGGTAACTGCACCACATTCCTGCACTGATGGAACAGTCTCTTAAAACTGTAGTGAAGTCACATATTTCCCAAGTACTAGTGTCAAAATTTTAGAAAGGCACAAAAATGAACTGCTGTGTTATCCATATCGTGTGTGTTTAACCTCTCCAGAACCTCTTGCAAAGACCCTCTTGTTAATTTAATGCTCCAAATAACAATTATTTTCATTACTATTTTTTGAGAAATAGTCTAATGCATTGTATTAATGAATATAATAATACATCAAAGACATGTATGTTAGGGTTAATATACTGCTGGCAGTGCATCTGGCCGCAACCACTGGCAATAAGAGCTGGAGCTGGTCCTGGATGCTGCGCTGGGGCTGCCCACTGCTCCCAGTGTGTAGGATGGTTTAAATGCAAGTGACAATAAAGAAATCTTAATCTATTTTCATTGGATTTGTTCAACAAAAAAAAAGGACGACCAGCGTGGTTTCCAACATTCTCATATCCTCAAGTGTCTTGTTTTGTCTGACCAAAAGTCTAAAACCCAAAGATGTTTAATTTAATTTAATCCTCACATTTGATAAGCTGAAAGCAAAATTCTTTCTACTTTTTGGTTTAAAAAATGACTTTAATGATTCTTTAATCATCATAATAGTTGCGAATTTATTAGTCAGCAGAAAATCTTTCTTTTTTCCCTTAAAGCCAGTAATTGGTCTGATAGGACCAGTAACTTATGATTGCTAATGTACAGAAACATCTACTAACATTTGCGTACATGTGCTGCTGTTACACTATATTTTAACATTCACCATTATGACTTGTGGCCAGCAACATTTACACAGTCCCTCAAACAACAACAGTTGTCAGGATGTACAGGATGTAATCCGTGTGTTTCACTTGTAGCTTTCACAAAGAGCAGATGTTTTATATATTTATTTATTGTTTAATGTTTGTCTGTATGAGGACAAGTATACAGTATAGCACAAACTACACCACATACCACAGCATTTAAAGCCTTAGCTAGTTTGCAATGTCCGACCCTAGATGGGCCTTCAACATCAACATCCAACAAGAAAATACATACAAAACACAAACAATTTATAAACACTGACACAATAAACGTATCGTAAAATGACATTTTGTAAAAACCATGTTTTTTTTATGTTGTTTTGTATAGTCAATATCTATTTATTAGTCACGTGATTGATTGTTTGTTTGACTGTTTATATGGAAACCAGAAACAACCTCAGACGTCATCCTGATTAAGACAGAAAAGCAGAAATCATTTGGTGAACAGAGCGCAGCGTACTGGAGGAGAGCTGTGTGGTATGCTTTAAATTTTATGGACTTGCACTGAAGCTCACAGTGAACCTCGCTCAGTGTGCACGCTCAGAGATGGAGATTGTAATTGTTTCCATAACAAAAAGGAGTGGCATACAATGTTCAATACTTAGAAAGTTAGATATGAAAAAAGAAAAATGAACAGGTAATTACAGATGTTAGAAAGTTGATGATAAAGTTGTTTAGTTACAGTATTCAGAATGATTGTAAATACTTTCCGCCCTGCATTTCACTCATCAGTCCATCTTTGTGATGACTTTGTTTCTCTGAAATATCAACAGTTCTGCTGCTCGCTCAGGGCCAGTACCAGGAACCGTATCCTTTTTTGGGTGAGTTCATTAAGAGAATATTGGCTTGTATTGTTCCAGCTCAGCATCGGTTTATATCCGAGCTCTCCACATCTGTTCCTGATTTCTCCTGTCCTCTGATGTGTCACCTAGCCTCGGGGAGTTCTCTCTCCTCCTCCGATTTCTATTTACCACCCGGATAGCAACTGTTTTCACAGTGTAAATAGCACACTGACCACTCTGCATGTTATTATTTGTAAACATCTTGCGTATGACGTCATGCGTTACAGCCTCGCAAGCTGCTCTGATCTTCAGTTTTTGGCATGCAGGTGGTTTGTTTTAAATGGTGCGGTGCTTTATATGTGTGTGGAGGAGGTTACAGACTGTAATTAGTTTCACAATGTTGATCTCATAAAACCTTTGTTCCCTCTCGACATGTTTTATGACCTACCAGAGGACTATGGGCCGGATTATTTTCCAGGTAAAGCATGTTCATAGAAAAGTTCCTCCATGTTCTTGAAATTATACTTTCACATTTAAAAATTAAAAGTGTGTTTGACAAAAGGGATTTCTCTTTTTCTGCTCAGAGAGTCCAGATCCTGTGAATGCTGAATCTCTTCCTGGAACCTACCAGCAACAGGTCCGACTGGAGCCAGTGGTCCGTCCAGAAAAATCAGGTATATCCCCCCCCCCACCCTCCCGTCCTCACAAGGACTGTTAAGACATTCAAAAGATGTTTATATTGTGTCGTAGAATTGACTTTTAAATCTGTCTTTCATGTGGATATCAGAGGCAGAGCTGGAGACAGAACCCACAGAGCCCGGCCCTCTCGGTAAGAAAGCTGGAGAAAAAGAGGACATATAATCAGTTCTTTAGTTTGAGCACAGAAATGATCTTCCTGTGTGTTTCATTTGCAGATTGCAGAGAGGAACAATATCCCTGCACCAGACTCTACTCTGTTCACAAGCCATGCAAGCAGTGCCTGAACAGCCTCTGCTTCTACAGGTACGCAGCACCTGAAAACACTCAAATGAGTCGTTCACTCCTAATCTCCTGATCTCTTTTCTCTTTACGTCAGTCAAAACCTGAACCTGAAATTTGTACCACCATTTCAGACTCCTCCAAGTTACGAATGAAGCTTTTTTTACAGCTTAAAAAATAGACAATTTGTCCATCAAATCTCTTAACAGTGGAGCCAAAAAGTCCACTAATTAACATGTTTGTTGATATGTATTTGTTTCTTACGACTCAAATTGACGTAAATCTCTATGAAAATTTGATACTTTTGAAACCATAGTACATTTATATGTCTAAAAACACTGACAACAGGATGTAGATTTTATGTGTCTTCATGTAAAGAGGCCAACAAGGGTGTTCAGAGGCTAAATCCCTGTTCCGTCATCTTGTGAACTTAACAAATAAGAACAGGAATATTTCTTATTGTCAGCTTACCCTATTAAAATACAAAAATCAGTATTGTGTATGTTGGTATACAGTGGCTGTGGCACTCAGGCCCTTTCATTCCTACTGGGGACGTAAGTCTTTAAAAAAATAGGTCACAAAAATATCGTTTTATTTCTTAATAATAATTTGTAATTTCTTAAAACAGCTACTCAAATAAAAAGTGCATTTGTTGGGGACTATTTTCAGACGTGGATCAATACACATTTGGTGCTCTTGTGAGTATTTATAGAGGCAGGAAGGTGCTACTGTGCCAATACAGTGTTCATGTTCATGGTAATGAAGTGAAGGTCATGGCTCGTTTAAGTGTTTTTAATAGAGCTCTGTAGCACAGAAGAATAAACTATGTCAGGCAATATTTATTAGTGGGATAAATTCTTGCTGGTGTTGTTTTTTGTGAAATTAGCTGACAATCAAATAGATACAGAATATCACCAGACTGAGTGTATTTTGAGGTTAACTACTCCTTTATAATCACTGACACTTGTTTGAGCCTCACTTGACCACCTTGTATGTTTTCATTCAGTTTGCGACGGGTGTACGTCATTAACAAGGAGGTGTGTGTGAGGACTGTGTGTGCACATGAAGAACTGCTCAGAGGTGGGTCCAGTGTGATTATATGTGTGTGTATATGTGTGTTTGCATATGTAGACTTGTTATTTTAACTCTGACTCCTCTCTGTGTGTGTGTGTGTGTGTGTGTGTGTGTTTAGCGGACCTGTGCCGTGATCAGTTCTCTCGCTGTGGCGTTGCAGCACTGAGCGGTCAGTGTTCATCAATAGGAGGAAGCTGCGGAAAGAGCTGTGGTGGCTGCTGATTGAGTACTGAGATCAGGGACACTACCTGCCCAAATACTGCCGCTTTTCTACCACTTGTCCACATCCCAAACTCATCTTACTCTGTTCTCCTTCTCCCTCTCAGTTTCTCCTCACTTTTTGCCTTCTGACTCCTCCTGTATGAGTCATTACAACTGTGCGGAAAGCACTTCTACATTTGAAATGAGTTCACTTCTGTTTGTGTATGTCTGCCCTTTAGATCCTGTGTGTATGGATAAATATACTCCAAAGAACATTGATGATTGTATAAATCACTGGTGCTATAAAATCATCACACTGGTGCTATAAAAAGTTAACTTTTATAGATGCACATAACTGCGGAAACATCTTTTCTGTTTTTTTTGTGTTTTTTTTTGGCATATTGTACCATATTAATCTCATGCTTTGTATTTGTTGATATGTTACTGTACTTGTGTTGAAAAGCAGTCATTGTCATGATGATCAACTCATCAATGGTGGCCACCGTGCACTGACATCAGATAAACTAATCAATACCCAGTCTCATCGCTGAAGATCATGAGACGTGTGAACAAGCAGGTGGTGAGTGACCTCAGTTTTTGTACTACTGCCACCTGGATCTGTGCTTAGCAACCAAGCAGCAAGCTTTTATAAATATATCCCAGTGGCAACAAGTGCTTTGAGAACAGCCTCGGTACTACTGCTTTGTAAAACTGTCACTATAAAAGACTGAGAAAAAAAAAATAAACTTTTTTTTTTTTTTTTTTTTACTACAGCTGTTTGGTGTGTGATTGAGTCAAACATGATTCATTGCTGTAACGTAATCTAAGGCCGTGGTTCAGTGTGCTGAAAGGTATTTATGATAGACACGAGTTATGGTGGACACAAGTGTGTTTATTCTTCTGCAAACATGTGGGATCCATGTGTAATGTCCATACAAGTTATTAATCATCGAAGCTGATATGTCAGTGTGTCAGCCTTTATACGGTAAGTAAAAAGTCTTATACCTAATAAAACTAATCAGAATAACTAATAAAACACATACTGTTGGTTTATCATCATACTGCAGCACTTCACTGCTTATGATCCCATTTTTAGTTGTAAAACAGTTTCTATATTTCATCTGACTCTTATAATCAGTCAAATCTGCACCCTTGTCATAGAGAAAATACAGTGCAGCTCCTTCATTATAGTGAATTCATTTGTTGCCTGGCACTCACACACAGAGAAGACCCTCCCTCCTTCTCTTTGCGTCCTCGACTGTTAATGTTGGAGGAATCGAGGCCAAACTCCAAACCTGGCAGTGGCGTGATTTTCGTTCCTGTGCTACATCAAGACTCTGTCTGGAGGAGAATCCTGCGGTGATTTTGGGTTTCTTCTTGAATAAGAGCAGGAAGTTTGGGAAGATGTTGAGCACGGATCAAGTACAGATGGCTGCCAGTAATCAGCAGCCTGCTGGCGTTCAGAGCACAGCTGCTGCTGTTAAATCACTGGCCTGTGCTCATGTGCTGAGTGTGTTCTTCACTGTACAAAATACCAATAAAATGCCATCATAATGACAGTAGTGCTCATTTCAGTGTCAGAAGTAAAACTAATCATATTTTAAACACTAGAGTTACAGTATGAACACTTTTAGGAATGTTTCTGTAGGTAAATATTGCTTTCAGACATTCATGATGAGTGGATTTTCCCTGGGTTAGACGGTGACGTGCTGGTGCTTTAAGCTGCATCTCAGTTTCCTGCCGATAGTAAGGAGGATGGAAGCGAAGGCTGCCGCCGTCTCATCTCCTGTTGCAGCTGCTCCTTCAGGGTGGACACCTGCAGTAAGGACAACATTAAACATTCAATTTGTTGTTTAAATCACAAGATTACAGGTTGATGCCACAGGGCTAACAGATAACAGAGTAACGAGGGCCAGGTTTTTGTGGTTGAAACATTGTCATGTTCATTTAGAATACCAGGACTAGAGACAATATAGCATTGTGCAGGTGTGTTTTTTTGTGCTGATTATTGTCACTCAGCACCTGCAAAGAATTTGAAGACGCGCGTGCCTCCTGATGACGGCACAAAGACCAGACAGCTGGCTCGTTCTCAGCCTGGGTCTGGACGTGCACATGTAAACACTTGGTTAAAAAACTGAATATGCTTAGAAGCCTCTCTTTATCTAAACAGGTTACTGTGACACGTAAACATCTCAGTGGCCTCACTGTTTGACTTTAAGGCATCTGCACAAACTAAGATTGACACAGTTATGATGTAACAAAAGAAAACAGCATCATCTCATTATTATCTCATTATCTAATTGCGTTTGGCACATCACTTTTTTTTAGAAGTAACATCAATCACAGAAGAAGAGACTCCGTTTTTCTTGGTGTATTGAATGTAGGATAACACTTCATGTGAACTTGTATTATCTGCTGACTCACATTGTTGGGAAGAAGATTACTGGAGCCTCACATAGTTCATTTTTCATTTTGTTTAATGTGGGCTGAAGCAAAAATAATCAAAGGGCTTAAACAGTGTATTGTTGAAGAAGCGTACACCTACTAATGTTGTTCAGAGAGCGCTGAGAACAAGTCTTTCTTTCTTGAGTGACATCATAAAACGACAGTTTAATTCTTCCACTCCCTGATGTTCATGTAAAACGTTGCCAACATCTCTATGATTATGTGCTGTGTTGTAAAGACCATCCATCTTTATATAGTGGAACCTAACAGACAGTATGTAAAGAAATACATTCTTTAAGTAACTTTACCCTGTACATTTAATACTGGTGTTTCTAACCAGTATTATGTAGTCTGGTTTGTAGCAGGGAATGAAAACTGTGTAAGGTTTAATCCGAGAAGGACTTTAATAACCTATATTAGAACTCAATGTCTCTACCTGCTCCTCCAGGCCTTTGACTCTGTGCCGGTGAGCTCGTTCTCTGGTGCCCAGAGTTCGCTCAATGTCCCTGAAGCTGCTCTTCAGCCTCTCCGCCTCCCGCTGGGCCTCGTCTCGCTGCCTCGCCAAACTCTCACACAGACTTTGCGACTGCTCCGTCTCAGCCAGCTGAGTCTACTCATGAAACACACACACACACACACACACACACACACACACACACACACACACACACACACACACACACACACACACACACACACACACACACACACACACACACACACACACACACACACACACACACACACACACACACACACAGACAGAAGAGACCAAAATGTGAACAAGAGGAAAACTTGTTCAGTGAGAACTAGGACTGTTCATATAGAGAAAGTCTAAACAGTGAAGCGAGTTTAGCTGGAAGAATCTAACTTGGTTCTTCGTAACAGCACCGATTAAAAGCAGACCGAACCACACAACAGGCAGAGACTCTTGGAGGAAAACCATACTCATGTTTTGCAGTAAATTAAAGCGTTTTTGGGATGATATCAATGAAACTATAAAAGACATTATGGGAGACAGGGAATAAAGACAAATCTGTTTTTTAGCCCTAAAAAAGCTACAAGAGTATGGTGTAAAGCTGATATTGTTTTGTCTGTAAAACAGTCTTTTGAGAATGAAATGAAATGGTGACAGAAACTGAGAAAGATGGATCATCTACGTGAAACTAGATGCCAAACAAATAACTTTTTGAAAACCCAAAAATGAGAATGTATATGAACTTTATGTCTGAGTACAACATAGCAAATATTTCTTCTCCATTATGTTGTTTTTGTACTGCAGTCACATTTTGTTGTTTCCAGATCTGATAATAAAATAAAAATATTTTTTAAGAAGGAAAAGTCAGAATGAATTAATACAACCAGTGTCTACATTACGATACATTACAGTGGGCATTGTGTCAAAATATTAACAGATGAGGAAACAAACATCACAACTTTGTCCTTCACATTTCAGGGACAATTAACAGCTGGGATTTTTATTGGTCTGGAGAAGATCCTCTGACAAATGGTTGACGACCCCGGGCAGATGTTGATTTGTTTCTAGGTAAATGACACAAAGTGTTTATTCTCCATCTCTTTTTTACTTACTTTCAACTTTTGCACCACAGACTGGTTTCCTCACATATGTCTGTTTAAAATTTGTATTTTAAACAAATCGCAAAAATCTAAGTGTATTACAACAATAGCCTATAAAGTTATATAACTACAGCAATGTTCCTCACAACCCGGTAGCAAATGCTGGGGGGGTTGTGGATAAACAGTTCTGCAGACTGGAACATTTTTTGACTAAATGGGGACAAATGAACAATGATCTGAGATAAACAACTTTAATGACTCTATTTAGATTCTTAAGAAATCCTGTGTGGATTTAATTATTTGCTGGTAAAAAAGATAAGATCTTTGTTTCGGTTTATTACAGAAAAATGACGCACACCCAGAAACATCTAACTGCTTTGGTCAAACTTCTTGTTTTTTGGCGTCATTCATGTTCCAGTAAGAATCACTGGAGCGAATCAGTGACAAGAAGGAGTGGTGAAGAGAAAGAAAGAGGTCTTGACCACTAATTTTGTCTTACAGGAAGCAGATGTATCCACAGCTGGAGACATCAGTTACACTGACCTCACTTCACACTTAAGGGACGCTCCAAACTTTCAGGTGTCATCTTCAGAAACCTTAGGAGGGTTAAAATGCTAAAACAATACGTACACTAATAATGTTTTGTCTGACTGACTTCTGGGCTATTGTCAAACTTAAACATTCAAAGCTAAGACACGAGCGAACCGCAGTCACACTGACGAGAGAAAATGTTTTTCTCTCATGAAACCACAAAACCCTCATTTCTCAAGTCAGTAAAGCCACAATGTAAACAGTCTTTTCACTGGAGGTTGTGTGGTTTAATAATAAGTAAAATGATACAAAACAAAAACATATAAAATCCAAACTATGGACCAACTGGGGTTTTCCTGCTCACCACAAGCAGAGGTGTGAAAAAAAACAAATTCTGTGGGAAGTCGTGCACTCTGCTGATTAACAACACTTCAGTGTAGCTTCTGAGGAGTTTTTTTGCTTTTATTATGTAGTGATGGCCGGTATGATGATTCTGTAAATGTCATGTGGATCAGTGAGTCTGACCTGCATCATTAGTATCTGTTGCTGTGCCTCCTGCAGCTCCTGTTCAGCAGTGCTCAGAGAGCGATCCAAGCGGCTTCTCTCTGCAGACAGACGCATGCTGCCTTCTTCAGTCTTCAGCTTCTGCCGTTCCACCTAATGAGAGTATTTATAGAATATGTTATATAACCAGTAGACATGATGAGACCCCTTACAGAAATGAAACATAATTGTGATTTGGACATTTTTACATTAGGTAAAAACTACCAATTCATAGGTGGGCGGTTGTGAGTGTAAACCAAAACAAAGTTAGCGACCAGCTGGTGGACATAATGAAGGATTAGCTGCTAAAGAGCCACATATTCCCTCCGGAGGTAGTGACAAAAACAAAAATAAAAGAAGAGAATATTGGACTTCAAACCAGATTGTCATACCCACTTTATAAGAGGTGGCACCCCCTGTGGCCTAATAGTGTTTTTGCTGTAAACACCACTGACTAAATCTTACATGTGTTAATGAACTTTGCATTTTTTATTCAACAAAAGGCTCTTTGTAATAGAAGTGAGCGAAGGAAACAAGCTGCACATTTATGGACATGATACAGAGCTGACCTTATCCAGTGTATTCCTCAGTGCGTTTTTGTCTTTCTCCAGCCTCACAGCCTGCCTCTCAGCATCTTTTTTCTCCGTCTCAAGCATGGCAACCGCTCTCTGCAGCCCACGCAGCCGCTCCTCTACAGTGACCCGCTCTGTTTGAGCCGCCTGGGCGCTGCGCTGAGCCTCGACGAGACTGGCTGAACGCTGACGCAGAGCCTAACAGAGAGAGAATAGAGATCACACACAAAGACCTGACCTGCCAAAGCAGCCACATTGAGCGTGTTAATGTTTTTTTTTATATTTTATTATATCCTTGTGTTAAATCTATTTTTTTCAGTTTGACACAGCTTCACATCAGCTGCCCTGAACATTGAATTGTAGTAATTTATATCTCCGTCACCTCTTGAGTGTTGGCGAGCTCAGCTTCCAGCTCCTCTTGTCTCAGCTCGCTCTGGTCCAGCTCACTCTGCAGGCTTTGCAAACGCTCAGTGAGGGTGGCCATGTTTCTCTTCCCTTCAGTTAATGTCGTCCGGGATTCATCGATTCGTTCCTGATTGACACACAATAAACAATAATCACATCACTGTTCAGCTTTTCTCCACCACCTGTTTTTGTCTTTGTCCCACTCACCTGTAGATGCCTTTTGTCCTGTTCGGCCCCACTTAGCGACTTCTGCAGAGCAGCCACGCGAGTCTCTGTGCTGCTGTGAGCAGCTGCCACCCCCTGGAGGCTCTGATTGAGGGAAGTGAATTTCTCTTTCAGCAAAGATTCACCTTCCTGTGCTTTGAGCAGTGCCTGGCTCAGCCTGTCCACTTCTCTCTGAAGCACAGACACACGAGTTTCTCCTTCAGCTACCTGCGGTTTGTGGACATCAGATGAACGTGTTAGTGAGTAAACCAACGAAGAGAAAGAAGTTTATCTGCTGTCTCCAGTGTGTATTTTGTCAAATTAAGTTTAGGTGCAAAAGATGCATTCATGTATCTTTGCCTCCTTGTCAAATCATAGAAATGATTTTGTCTCATAAGACTTAAAGGCCACCCTTTATTTTATAGACCCATAATATTCTGAAGAATATTCTAAAAGGTATCCAGCAAACACACATGTAATGTGTTACTAATTTAAGACAAAACAATTTAGAGTTAAAGTTAATATTCATTCATTATCGGAAACTTTATTCTGCATGATAGCCTGTAGACACATTTGGCATTGTTGCACATTCACATGCTCTGCTGTGCACTGATTAAAAGACTACAAGATACACTCAATTCATTTGAATTAATTAATTGGAAGTTTACCAACTGAACACGATTCTATTTTCTTTAAAATGAGTACCAAGTTATTTAGCCAAAACGATCCCATTCAGCTCTCCACCATGCTGTACCTGTTTGAGCAGAGAGTCATGGCGCTCATGGGAAGCCTGGCTCTCAGCCTCACGGTCTCCCTGACTCAGTTTGAGTCTCTGCAGCTCCCCCTCCACACTGCGCCTCCCCAGCTCCACCCTGGTGGCCCGGGCTTCAGCTGCCTCCAGCGCCTCACGCAGACGCCTCCTCTCTGCCTCCAGGCGCAATTCAGCTGCACGCTGCTTATTTAGCTGCTCCTGCAGAGATGGAGAGAGCATAGAGGTAATGAAAAAACCGTTGGTGGACATTAACAGTGCAGATTTCTTTGTTGTGAAATGGAGACTTGAGTTTCTAAGTTGGTTTCTAAGAGGCCAGACAGACACAAAGCACAGATGATCCACATCTCAGTAGCACTCCCCCAAAATCCCACTGAGAGCCTGACTTTTACTTTGTGTCCCTGCACCTCCTGTTGCCCATAAGGTGAATTATTTGGAAAGGTCCTGGCACAAAAAACAGACATAAGGAGAGCTGACATGCGACACCACAAGCAATGTAACACAGTGTGTGCGCTGCATCTGTTGTTATTACATTCCCTGATAGTTTTTGCCTCTAGATATTGCTCTCTGTTGAGTGCTGCCATATGGTGATCATGGCAGAGCAGTGCTCACTGCTGTGCAAGGGACAATACAAATACAGTGTGGATGTACACAAAGTACTCAAACGTGTGTGTGTGTGTGTGTGTGTGTGTGTGTGTGTGTGTGTGTGTGTGTACCTGTGTGTGTTTCTTATCCGTCTCAGAGGCCTGCAGAGCTCGCTCCAAATCCTTCACCCTGTCGGTCAGAGCTCTCCTCTCTCTGTCTCCTCTCCTCACCATCTCCTCCTGCTGCTGCTGCAGAATCTGAGTTGCCGTCAGACGCTCATCCAGCCCGCGCTTTGCTACAATGACACACGTTAAACACACATTCAAGATATCCTACAGTGAAAACACAGTTTGACAAGAAATGCTTGTGCTTATTTTTGTCTTTTGGTTTAGTTTCAAATAAAAATTCAAAGTTTTGCCTTCTTGGTATTCCTGTACGGTGTTTTGTAGCTGAGAGACACGACTCTGAGCCAAGTCTCTCTCCGCCTTCAGCTCCCCCACCTCTCGCTGTAGGGCCCCCAGCTGGCAACGGGCATCATCCTTGAAAATCAGCAATAACCAAAGAGTTGAGCCATGCAAACACAAACATATCCTTAAATTATGACAACACTAACTGTGTAGTTTTTTTCATGCTGTGCAGCTTTATTACCCGCTCTCTCTGTGCGTCACGCAGCTCCTGGAGGAAGTCTCTCAGACCACTTCGTAGGGTCTCAGGGTCCAGCTCTGGCTGAGGCAAAGGCAGTGGAGTATCCCCTCTCTCAGGAGACACGGCTCCTGAGCCTAAAGTGTTGTCAGGGGTGCTTACTTGAAATTCTGTAAAAAATTAAATATGAAGAGCGGGAAGCAACATGTATAATCAAATGTTTTTCATGTTTGAGCAGGAGGGGTCACATTACGCAACGACAACCAAATACAAACATAACATAACCAACTCGCTGGAATAGTCCACTACACTTAATATGTTTTAAGAAGCAACTAAATGTTCTCTTGCTATGAAAATGTCAGTTGATTTAGTTTGCAGCAAAGTGGACCAAACATCTCAACAACTACTTGATGGATTGCTGTGAACTTTTGTACAGTTCATGTTCCCCAGAGGATAAATCTCTCCAAATAACAAAACAATAAATATGAATGATAAATGTTGTAGAAACATCCCTGCACATTAAATTATTACCTTTAGGAGGTGACAGCGAGGAGCGCATAGGTGAGATGCTGTGGTGGCGTGACAAGGTGCCAGGTGATGTGGAGCTCCCCCCTGGGCTCCTCCCCCTAACTCCTCTGCCCCCTGCTGCGATGCCCAGTGTACGCGTCAGTGCTGATTGGAGGCTGCTGAGACGAAACTCCAACTCTCTCCTCCCAATCTCGGACCGGGACAGCTCTGCCTCTGTGCCGGCCAGACGGCCCTGAGCCTCGCTAAGCTGCAGGCTGGACAGGGCAGAGGCGTCCTGGGCTGCCTGGGCACGCAGGGCCAGGTTCTTGGCTTCATCCTGCAGCTTCTTCTCACAGCCTCGCGCCTCCTGTAACTGAGCAGTGAGTTCTCTCTCGCAGCCCCGCCAGCCCGCCTCTGACTCCACCAGGCGTTTTTGAACGAGGGAAAGCTACGTTGAAAAGTACATTTAAGAAAAACCATGAAACAATCAAGCCTGCTGCAAAACGAAAAAAATGGAAATCTCTCTTCGCTGTCCTCAATCCTTACCTCCTTTTTGAGGGAATCTCGAGCAGTTTCAGCCTCAGTTAACTTCTGTTTGAGGGTGAAAGCCTCTTGCCCCTTCTCCTCCTCTCTTTGCTCCTCTAGTGACAGGCGAGTCTGCAGCTCAGCCACCTCTCTCTCTTTCTGCTCCTTCTCCACATCCAGGACTTTCAGCTGAAGAGGAGAAAATAAGATATCAGAGTCTAGTCTAGACTGAAAACCAAATATTTTTTTTTACTTAAAGCGCAAAAAGAGTGCCAGTTAATGCTGAGCTTCTGTTTTAATGTTAGGTGTGAAGGAAAGGGGACAGCATGTATCACCTGTCTGCGGAGCTCCTGGAGTTCTCGCCGAGCCTCAAGACGTGACCTTTCAACTTCCCTCAGGCAGCTACGCAGCTCCGTCACCTCCTTCTGAGTAGATGAAAAATTTTCCTCCAGCACAGCCAGCCTCTGCTCCTTCTCCTCACACTGTCGTTTCACACTGACAAACCCAACAAACACAGACTCAGTAACTATTTAACATGAACATATCTGGATTTCTCTTATTAATTCAAATGTTTACCTGATTCTCTCTGTTTCTGCACTTCGCAGAGTTTCCCTAAGATGGGTGTTTGACTGGCTAAGAGTGTCTCTCTCCTTGGTGACGTCAACGAGGTTGCGACGCAACTCTGTCCCTTCTCTCCTGTATTGTTCTGCCGTGTCCTGAGTTTGGTTGACACGACGCTCCGCCTCCAGCATGTCCCGCCTCAGATTATCTCGACTCTCCTCGTTAGCTGAGAGAGAAGCTCTGTATTGATCCAGCTGGAAGGCGAAAGTGTCACATGTGTTAACTGAACAGAAAATGGGTAAAAAAATATATATATTACGTCCAACCAGCAGGGGTTGCCTGTTTGCTAGCTGATAGCAGTTTATCTCAAACATTGTCAAGATATTTCAGTTATGGTTGTTGGAAATTTAGGCAAAGGGGTCAAGAAACTATTGATCATATTTTGGTGCAGATCAATACATTTTACTCATAATGTACAGATTCACGCAAAATTCTGAACAACATTAAAATAAAAAATTTATGGGATTATGGGTCTTTGGTGGAGGTACAGTATGTGATCTCTGGAAGCAGTTTCATGTTCTTTCTTGTACAGGAGCACCTACCTCTTTGAGAGCAACATCAATACGTGACTGAAGGTCAGCACAAGTCTCTCGCAGACTGTGAAGTTCCCTCTCATGAACGGAGGCCGCATCCTCCACCTGAGAGCGAAGCTCCTGCAGCTCACTGGTCAGAGCCCCAACTCTGATCTGGAAAAACAAAACAGAAAATCAGATTAGTCAATCGTTTGTGCAAGATAAGACGGAAAAGATGATCCAACAACAAGACCATTGGATGTCATGATTCTTCTTTTACCTGCTCCTGCTCTTTGTAATGAGCTGCTTCTCTGGCCATCCGCTCAGCCTCCAGGGCTACAGCTGACACCTCAGCCTGCAAGGTGGACACCCTGTCAGACAGAACTGATTTCTCTGCCTCCTTCAGAGAGAGAGCCTGGAGGGAAAAGAAAAAAATCTGGTTAAAAGAGGTGAAACTTGTGGTAGATGTATGACCACGCTGTCTTAATGGATTTCTGTTTTCATTATTGACATACATGTCATCATTTCAATAAAAAACTGGATTGCATCAGTTGATTGTTTATCATGATATTAGGATTCAACTTAATGATGCTGAATGTTGATGAACCCAACTCCTCACTACAGCAGATCAGACCTGTTGTTTCTCAGTCTCAGCCTGCAGCAGACTCTTATCTCTATCGTGCTGCAGAGTCCTCAGTTCATCCTGCAGCTCTTCACTTTCTCTCTGCGCTCTGTGCAGCTGATCCTCCACCTCCTGCCTCAGCTTCCTCAGAGCGCCCTCATGCTCCATTAGCAGGCTGTGCCGCACGATCTCCTGCGGAGCACAAATATGTAATAAAAAGTCACAAACCTACACTTTACCACAACCCCAAAAAGTTAAATATAGTCAAACCATGTCACCTTATCTGAGATGAGTCTCTCCACTTCCTCCTGATGTTCGGATATGGCCTTGCGTAAGGCCTGCTGGGCCTCCTGCTGTGCAGTATTTAAAGTCTGAATCAGAGCCTGTTTCTCCCTCTCAGCCTGGGCCAGCGCATTTTCCCCATCTGAGCGAACACGCCTCAGTTCAGCTGGAAATCCCATCCAAGAAAACGAGAGAGGAAAAAACAGAACTCAAACATTAGCTTATTTTTCTGATATATTACTACTGTCTTTCCCATTAAACTGTACCAAACATCTTCTGTTTAGTTCATAGGGAAGAAGGTTTAACTCGTCTGCATTATTCATCTAATCCTCTACTCAAAATATCTTTCCCCCTTTGTTTTCATGTTTTCCTCACACATTTCTGTCACTTCTGCTCCCCTTCTCACTACTCACCTGCTGCAGTCTCGCTGCGCACTCGAAGGTTTTGGTTCTCCGACTCGAGCTGCTCTCTACGAGACTCCACCTGAACCAGCTGCTGCTGCACCTCAAACAGACTGGTTTCCAGGGACTCGCGCTCTGACCTACAGGGTTGCAAACACACGTTAAACACACAGACAGGTGAAAATATGTTGCACACATCATAACTGACAAAAAAAAACAAAAAAACAACACACACCTGAAGGCAGCCAGTTCCTCTGACAGCATGGTGTTCTCTCTTTCAGACGCTGTCAGCTGGACCACCAGCGCTGCTTTGTCTCGGGCCAGGTCTGCCCGACTGCGGCCAGCCTCCTCTAAGGCCACTTCATTCCGTTGGCTCTCACCTCTGGCAAGACTTAACTCTGAACCCAGAGAAGTCACCTCGCCACAAAGCTGTCAATGAAACAACCAAACCGATGTGAATTCACTTTTTTCATGATATTGAGAAATTGATGAAATTCATCATTGTTTTTTTTAGTCAAATTCAACTTCAAGGAAGTTTCTCTACATGAGGTCACATCACCAACTAATAAGGGATGTATATAGGCTCATAAATACAAGTTACATCACCTATTAAGTGTTTTTAGGTTGTACTTATCCTTTAAATGATGATGTAATATAATCTGTCATTTACCTGGGTGAGTCTCTCCTGCAGCTTAAGTCTCTCAGCCCTGAGACTCTGGAGCTCTGCCTCCATTCCCACTCGGCTTAGCTCCGTGTCCTGCAGTGACTGGTGCAGCATCATGCGGGTGGAGTCCAGCTCCAGCCTGTCCTGCTCTAACCGCACCAGCTCATCTCTGATGGTCAGCTTCTCTTGCTCTGCCTCCCGTTTCTGCACATGAAGAAGAGCCTTGTCCTCCTCCAGCTAAGAGAAAGGGTTAAGAGTGAGACTCGGAGAGGAAGCTGTGACGTTCCTATGAATAAAAATATGTGTTTTGGACCCTTCAGAGGTCAGATATAATGAAAAACCCTTACCTGGAGGATGTAGGTGTTAAGGTCAACTTTATCCTGGGCCAGGCCCTCATTCATGCTGCCCATCTTGGCCAAAGAGTCTCTGAGAGCTGCATCCTCAGACTGGAGCTTGTTGAGATGCAGAGAGAGCTCTGCGTTACTGCTCTCAACCTGGGGGAAGATGAGGGTCACGTAAAGCTCATTCACAACAAGAGAACACACAAAGCAGCATTTGCAAAGAGTACATTTTTACACACGTTCTGACTTTTTCTTACCCGAGCCAGCGCTTCAGAGAGTTGGGTCTTCTCTCCCTCCAGCAGCTGCCTCTCAACCTCCCCCTTCTGGTGAGTCTCCTTCACTACAGACAGCTCTCCACGCTGAGCAGAGGCCCGATTCTCACTCTGATCCCACTGCTTCTGTCTGTAGCAAAACAGAACATAGTCGATAGAAAATTCATCTGCAACTATTCTGATAACTGAATGATCATTTCTGTCATTTTCAAGCAAAAAGGCTAAATGAAAATAAATGAAAATTATTGTTAGTTGCAGCCCTGTTTCTGAGAGAATCTGACTCAGGGTGTGCGTGATTGTTAGCATGTAAAGCTTGTTTACATGTGTACTATTAGATCAGACATGCAGCCATTATTATGCATCCATGAAGCAGTTGGACATTTACATACTCAGCTATTTAATTTCTTACTGTTTCATTTCATTTTCCAAATATATAATTCTGAAATTCTCTTTCAACAGGTGTCTGAAAAGGTGTCAGCATGGTGGAGAAGACAGTTTGAATCCTGTTTGTGTTGGTAAAGGAGGTCAATGAACTACCGTGAGCTGTAAATGAAGACGATCTTTTGAATTGTTTCCTGTGAGCATTTGCACTGCGCGTTAGCTGGAATAGACTCTGTGGATTAGTGTCTGCATCGCATTCACTTAGTCACCATCAATTAGCCTACTTACATCCTCTGAATCTCTGCCTTTGCCCGGTCTCTCTCCTGAATGATGGCCTCTTTCTCCTCCCTTTCGTGATCTCCCTCTCGCTGTGCAGATGTCACGGCCAGCTGCAGCTTCTCACACTCCATCTGCAGGATCTGGTTGCTGCTCTGTGCTGCCTGAGCAGTCTTCTCCAAGCTCACCTTCTCACTGTAATGTTCATAGTGCGTGAAGAAGAACAAACAGTATAGTAGAGATAGTTATACTGTACACTACAGGATTCAAGGATTAAGCCATTGACTGCTTGGACGCAGATTGTGAAAGGTGATGTAACTGTCTGCTAACCTTGCCAGCGTGTCTCTCTCCTGTTTTAGACGGTCCTTTTCTCTCTGTGTGGTCTCCCTCTCTCTCTGAGCGGCATCCCTCTCTCTCTGCAGGGCTTGTTTTCGCTGTTCTGCATCTCTTTTAGCCGAGTCGGCCTCTGCGAGTTGCTTTCGTACCTGTTGTAATGAGGACTGGGTGGAGAACAGGCGCCCCCGAACATCCTGTAAAGACAACAAGACAGTGGAAAAGGGAACATGTCATACGTACATGTCATATGTAACAGCAACAGGAGTTTTAAAGGATACATTTGATGATATTCTACATCCTACAGTCTAGCTGCTTTAGCAAATAACTCATTACTTACTTTTTTTTTTTTAATAAAAAGGAGATAGACAGACAAAACCAACAGACTGAGCGTTGAATACATACTGTGTATAAATGGAAACAATGTGAAAAGTAAATGGTGTACTACATGAGCAGAGCTTTTAAAAATGGCATGTCACCTGCAGCTGGAGTGTCTTGTTTGTGACTGCAGAGCGTAGAGCTGACAGTGCTGCCTCCGGGAGATGAGACAGCGTGGAAAGTCGAGGGGGGGAGGATGACCTCTTGGGAGAGGAAGAGCGGCGAGGGGAGGATCCACGGATCAAGGCCAGCAGCGGAGCCCCGGAGTTGTCCTGATCTGCCTCTGAGGATGACTCTCCATCTGACAAAACCGTCTAATAATAAAGCAGATTAAAGCAGGTGATGCACTCCCATCCAAATGTGGTATTCATTGATGTGAAAATGTGTATAATTGTTTACCTGAGCGATGTCCCGAAGTGTGTCTAACAGTGTCTCAGTCTGTGCTCTCATCATCTGCATGTCGGTCTCATCGTTGTCACTCTGCTCCTAAAGTGAAAAACAATAAAAGAACATGAAGCACAGTCACCTCAGTCGCCAGGAGGAGATAGATTAGTGCAACTGACCACTAAGAAATCATTACAGCTTTGAAGGATAAAGATGGATTTTCTATATTTTTCTTACCATGAACAAAACTCAATAAAAAGTTTACTTTTACAGTTCTACTTTAATTTTTTTTAATAGGCTAGCTGGGTACTGTAGTTTTTAGCAAATGTTACTCCAACATTGATAAGTAGGTAATATCTTGGGGATGAGTTTTTTTGCGAAAATTTATGGCAGCGGGGGTGACAACCTATGTGGGATTTCATCAAAACAAACTACGGTCACCCAGTGCACACAGTGTGGCGCATTGACATGTTTTTAATAGTTTGAGAACTATGGAGGTTTATGGCACAAAGGGATAAGTTACATCAGGCTTTGGATAATCAGGAGATTTTTGTTCATGGTTCATTCATTCTTGGGATTTGTTGACAATAACAAAAAATCTAACTTATTTGTCAGTGACAGGCATCTCACCTCAAGCCTCCTCGTCAGTAAGACAATTTCCCTGTCTCTCTCTTCAATCTGCCCCTTTAGTCTCTCCGCCTCTCGCACCGAATCCGACAACCTGATGAAAGAGACCTTGTTTTTTAGACAAATCTTGTTAAATGAATAACAACTGTACGAGAGCTCAACGCTGCTCACTGACCTGACGTTCAGGTCACTTCTCTCTGCATCAGTCCTTGTCTGAAGATTCATCATCTCTGCCACTCGTTCTCTCAGCTGCTGCTCCAGCTGAACCCGCAGAGCCTTCTCCCGCTCCAGGGTCAGAGCTGCTCCTCCTTCTCGGCTGTGCAGCGTGGCAGACAGACCTGTGCAGGACACCTGAGCAGAGTGGGACGCCCGAGCCAACTCGTTACGCATGTCTGACAAGTCCCTGAGATTAGAGAGAGATTTGCAGGGAGAAAGGAGTGTCAGCATGTTGGCACAGAAGGGAAACAGGGAAAATTGTTGTCAGCATCAACAATTAAAATTAGCATTCACTGGAAAACAGCATGCAGTTTACAAATTGTTCATCTGAACCTTTCGGTGGCGCTCTTCAGTTCACAGACGTGCCTCCGAAAGCCGACCACCTGCCGCCACAGCATCAGCAGGCGACTGTGTTCACTGCTGAAGTAACTGTGGAAAGACTGATGGGAAAGACAGAAATAACTAGTAAATGATGGAGACTTCATATTTAAAATGCTTTAGTGTTTGGTGCACATCACTCTCCCACCTCTTCTTCTCTCCTCCAGTCAGACTCCTTTTGTTCCAGTTCCTCTCTGGCTTTGGTCCAATCAGCAGTGAGCTTGCGAATGTCCTGGCTGAGCGCCTCGTTGGCCAAACCTGCCTGCTCCAGTTGCTCTCTCAGCATGGCGTTCACTGCAGACAAACTGCTGCTCCTGAAAATAGAACGAGGAGAAACAAATTACATATTGACAGAGTAAATGGAACAGAGCAGGAAAATAAATCGCCTACAATGGTACATATTACACATATATATATATATATATTTGGTGTTAATTACCTCTGTTGTTCTTCCTCCAGACGGATCAAAGCATCTTCCAGGTTACTGCTTGGATCGTCTTGATGGCGACCATTTGATGTGTCAATGTGGCCCTAAATAGGTAGATTTGATATTTAAAGTCTTATTGTGGAGGGTTAGTGTGATATGAATAAAAATCCTCATACCAGAAATGTCCACTTACACTTAGCCTGTGTTTCTCCAACTCTGTGGATTTCTCCTGCACCATCTGCTCCAGATCTCCACACCTCTTTTTGTACTGGAGTACCTGAAATAGCAGGAAAATAATTACTGCCTGTAACACATTTACAGCATTTACATCTCAGCCGAAGACAGAATAAAACACTCATACCTTGGCCTGCAACTTCTGCACGAGCTGCGCCTGCCTCTGCTGCCCCTCCTGGTATGCAGTAAGTTTTCTCTTGTAGGCCGCTTGTTCCTCATCGAGCCGCCTGCGTAAGTCCACGTTCTGCTGCGCCAAGCTGCGTGACTCCATTGAATCATGGTCCCCATCTCCCGCATCGAAACGTAGCGCCTGCTCAAGCTGTGGGTTTAATAAAAAGTAAGAGGTGGGGGTGAATGGTTAAATGTAACACAAGGATATTTCATAGATGGTCACTGACTACATAGTATTGAGTTTTTTTAAGTAACTTTACAACTTAACTTTGAACTTTTCTTGCTGTAACTTATTCTGTGCAAAGTGGTGCTCTGTGGCAGTGTTCCCCTTTAATCAAATAATTATGTTTGATCATAGAAATAAGTGTGCATTATTTGAGCTGCCGTGGTGGTCTTGGGTTTTGAGACACCAACCATGAACCTGTTTGAAAGTGACCAGAACGTTTGTTGCATGTGTTCTCTCTCTCAACATATTCCCTGTCATGTCTCTACTGTGACCTATTTAATGACAGCATAAAATTAAAATTAAAATTTCAAAAGTACACTTTTTTTTTTGTAAGAAACAACAGTATTTTAAAGCCCCAATCAAATATTTTCAGTTTATAAGAACGAAAGGAATGAGGAACAAAACGTCTAATAACAAATAATGTTGCATTATTAATAAAGGAGGAGTTCTTTACTGTGATAATGCTTAAAAAACTCTGAGACTGAGATGTGGCAAGGCACAAACATGCATAATAATCAATGCGACTTAAACTACTTTCATTAGGATCATGACTCCAGGTGTGAAAACCAGCTGTAAGAGAGTCTGGCATCTTAAAACAAAAAGGATTACTTCTGAAAATCTTTACTTCAGTCACTGCAGCAGAAAGACGGAGCATCCCAGTGCTCGGACAAACATTTATGTTAATGCTCTGTTTATGTGGTGATGAGAATAAAGAAAATAAGTCGTAAGATCTCAAGATCTCTGCATGACTAACATGTTGCAGAGAAACTACAGGCTGAATTTGAGACATCTATCACATGTAGTGTAAGCCTGAAAAGCCTGAACTCAACTGCTGGATTAAATTTGTCGAATAATTCTGTAAATTGAGTATTTTCTTTAATCAGAATCTGGTTTTGTTGTTAGACCCAGACTGCATGCCTCCTTCAGTAATGTTCAACCCCAAAACTATATGTTGCGCCCACCAACCACTAGACCTTATTTCCACTCAACTGAAGCCCCTGTTTACAGTCGCCCAGGGTGACAGACGCCATGGCAACATGCCACTTCAGTTCATACCAGGCCCCATCACCTGGGAGACCAACAAATCTCAGACAAAGAGAGACTAAGAAAATTCTGAAATGGGAAAAAAGGAAAGCGCCAAAGCGTTTCCTTGACATTCCTACTTTTTAAACAGAGAGTGAGGATGATGGATGTTGGTCAATCATATAAAGAATCCAGGATACTGTAGCAGGATGTTATTCCCACAAATATCTAACATCTATCTCAGGTTTGTTTTTATTAAACAACACCTCTAAACTCACTGTTCCTATTTCACATTTTAATGCAGCTCTACCAATCTTTCTATCAATGCCAGTTGCTGTAGTCCTAGTGTCTTACCCTCTCACTAATTGCGCCGTACTTGATGGCGAGCTCATCTCGGTCGGCTCTGCTGTGTGCCAGCAGGTCCTCTAGCCTCGCCAGCTCTCCCTGCAGCACACGGTTCTCCTCCTGGAGGGACATGACCGAGGACATGGCCCCAGCTGTAGGGAGAAAGGGCAGAGGCAGCGATTAGCTAAAGAAAAGGGTCAAAATACACAATAAAAATGATGTTATTTGGCTGAGAGCGGACTGCGGTCACTTACGGTTATCGTTTAGATTCTTTGTGACAATCTCCCGTACTCGGGCTGGTAGACATGTAGGGGGGGCATCCGGTGAAGGACCCCGGACCGTCAGCCTCTTCTCCTCAGACAATACACTCTCCTCCAACCTCTGATGTGCAAAACACAAACATTTGGACTTTATTTTGTGACAGTTGGAGAGAAAGACAGAGAAACACAGCGATGATAAACAGTTGACAGCGGACAAAAATTACATCAAAAATGGAGTAAAGCCCAATAGGGCTGCAACTAACAATTATGTTCTCGATTAATCGGTTATTTGTTTGGTCTATAAAATGTCAGAAAATTGTCAAAACTGTTGATAACCAGTTTGCCGTCGTATGGGACTAAAAAAAACCCAGGAAAGATTCACATTTGAGAAGCTATTTGATATTTTCTTCTTGAAAAAAATGACTTAAATGAATGTAATAATTGGCAGCTATTTTATGAATTGATTCATCGTTGCAGCTCTACAGGTAATGAGAACTATGAATACACCAAAGTATGAAAATGTGACTGAAGAGTGCCACAGGGGCAGGACAGGTGCAAGTCCAAAACTGCTGCGTATGGAAAACACAACACAGTCCTCCAACACACACAAACAGCTTTATGTGTCACATCACACACCTGCCAGCACTTACATGTATTTCATAAGCCATGGGACAATGATGAAGACCGGGTGTAGCTCACCTGTATCACAGACTCCAGTTTGTTGGAGTCGATGTCTGAGTTTTCTGCGGCGCTCATCGCTGCAGATATTTAAACACCCCCAGCGGAGAGGATTAACTCCGAGGAAATAAAACTACGTCCTCTCAAGAACGATCGTCTTTTTTCCCCAAACGAGTGCGATAAAAAAAAAAAAAAAAGGAATATGAAAAACCTGAAGCTGGGTTATTTATTTGTTGTTGCTGGAGCTGATGAAATGACTTTGGTCGGAGAGGAGCAGAGAGTGACCGTCCTGCTCGCCTCCTCCAGGCAGAGATTAGAGACAGAGGCAGCGGGATTAGCAGGTTTTAAAATGCACACCCCCACCCTCCACCCTCCACCCTCCACCTCTACTACTCCACTCTCACTGCTGGCCTTTAAAACCCTCCACAGACCTACTGCTATTCAGCTGGACAACAAAGAGGCTGAAATACAACTTTATCAGGCCCCTGAGTCACTCTAAAAGTAAAAAAATATATCCAAAGATCACTTTTCCATTTCTTAAATCAAACTTCAGAATAGGAGAGGCCATGGGTCAGACATTTATGTTTTGATTTGTCAAGTTGTATGTATTTATTTATTTATTTAGTTAGTTAGTTGTGACAGCAGGGATGTGCAAAAATTGAACAGCAAGCCATGAGTCCCAGCCTGTGTGGCCGTATTTTTACTGCCAATCCCACTGAGAATCAACAGCCATCTCTGAGCTTTTCGAGCTAATATTTTCACAGACGAAACTAAAACCATGCAAGTCTTTCCCCAAAGGCTGTTTCCCTTTCAAACAGTCGCTATTTCCTGTGCTGCTGCCTTTTGTTGTTGTTATAGCGGAGCGCAGAAAATTAACCACCAGCCAAACACTGGTAAAATATGCAAATAGCCGGTTAGATTTGCTTCACTTACAAGCCAAATAATAGTGGGAATCTATTGACCGGCTGGTAAAATTTGAACATTCATTCAATTTGACTGGAGGATAATAGAGTAAATATTGCTCCCTGCGTTATAGGGGCGATTTAAGTTAAGACCTGTTTTAAAAGATTTATTTTTTTAACTAAAAAAAAAAACTATAATAATAATCTGGGGCCAATATGGTTATTCCACCAAAAAAGAAAAAAAGTTCAGTTACCTGCATAATGGACCACAGTCCACAACTGGCTCCAAACCAGTTGGGATGTCACAAATCCTTGTAGATAGGCTACATGCCTTGAACTCAGATTTAAAGTGAGCACAGAAACTTTCTTCCCTCAGCAGATGAATGCGAAAACAGCTTTTTAGTGTCAAACTCTGCACAATTAAACTAAAACATCCAACCAGAGGAGCATTAAGTAAAACACATGTCAACAGGGAAACAGACTATTGGTGTGTCTGAATTTGTGGGCAGCAGCAAACAGAACTCAGCAAATAAAACACATAGAGATGATACTATTATGAATCATATTTCAAATGCATTGTCTTTAAAGTCAGCAAAATGTGTTGCAGATGTATTGTGTTGCTGAGTTAAATGGTGACATCAAGTTTCTGATTGGACAAAAGGTTGTACTGCTGACCTCGTTATCCACTGCTGAAGCATCACTGCAACATTTATAATGCAGCTTAATTAAAAATATCAGTCTAACTTTCAGGCTTGTATAATACCATCATTTACTTAAAAACAACTTCCAAATTCAATAGTAAACTTATAATAAAAACGTGGACATGGCTTCATGCTTATTTGATGTTATAAAATCTTTTTGAGGTAAATTTTCAGTTTTA